>NW_022605423.1:0-16574 GCF_008692095.1 Etheostoma spectabile
CAAGGAGTCAAATAAAATGAACGTGTCCCCTGTGACCCAAGGGACCCAAGGACTACATGAAGGTTATACTGTACATTTCTCTGTCTGGTGTCTGTGTCTATGTGTCTGTGTGTGTGTGTGTCGGTGTGTGTGGATAAACATACTTAGAGGACCAATGTCAAGCATTTGGTTTTTGTTTTAATTTTTATTTCCCTCTTCATACAATAAAGCCCCCAAAACAATCGAACAGATGGCATGGATAATGTGGAAGAACAAACAATCGCATTCTGCCCCGGGGGCTCAGACACGCGAGGCCGAGGCTAGAGATATGCAGTCAAATGTAGGAGGGTCCCAGGTAACCGAGGGCGAGGCCGCGTAGTGGAAAGATACTTTGAAAACTGGCCAGGGTCCTAGAGAGACCTGAAGGGCAGGTCACTGTAGTGGACATGACATGAATTGAAATCCCGGGGACCCGAATGCCAATGCAACAAAGTCCAAATAAACTGAACGTGTCCCGGTGACTCGATGGACCACACAAGGGTGTACTGTAAATATGTCTGTCTGTGTGTGTGTGTGCGTGTGTTTGTGTGTATAATAATATATTATAATGTGTTAATAAAGGCCTAGTTCAGATTTGGTTTAAATTCTATTACTTCTACTACTATAGGCCTTTTATCTTGAGGTCCATGGCCCCAAAATGTCTGCACGTCCCTGCTGGAGCCCTAGAAACCACCTCCCCCCCATATATCTAAATATGAGAAACAAAAGCTAACACAGAGCTGCAGTAAGAGGCGGGCCAACGCTGACGGACAACATTCCTGCTCCAGTTTCCTTGGAATCAAACTCGAGGTGTGTACATGTTGTTATCAGGTCAGACTGTTCCTCCCTCATTGCATAATTAACTAATGCAATCGAACGGAACTCTGGCCGGGTCTCAGAGACCCGAATGCCGAGGCCGCGGCAGCAGAGATACGCAGTGAATGCAGGACGGGTTCCCGAGACCCAAAGGGGCCGGTCCGCTGTAGTAGACGTGACATGATTCGAAACCAATGTGGGTCCCTGGGAACCGAATGCCAATGCAAGATGTCAAATAAACTGAACGTGTCCCTGTGACCCGATGGACAAACAAAGGGTTATACTGTCTACAAGTCTGTGGTGTATGGTGAGTGTGTGTGTGGTAAATAAACTTAGTGGACCGAGGACACGCATTGTTTGTTTTTTTATTTAATTTCCCCTTTCATACAATACAACGCAAATGATAACATAGGCCAATGCCACAGCAGTAGAGATACGCAGTCGATGCACGAGGGTCCAGAGACCAGAAGACCAGTGTCTTGGTAGAAGTGAAATAAGGTGCACAGGTCCAAAACAATACGACATCGTGTCTACAGTTATACTGTAAATATGTCGTCTGTGTGTAAATGTGCTGTCTTATATAGCGCTTTTCAAGTCTAACAACTACTCAAAGCGCTTTTACATCTACAAGAAACATTCACCATTCACACACATTCATACACTGTGGCCGGGGCTGCCGTACAAGGTGCACCCTGCTCATCGATAAACACTCACACACATTACACTCCGATGCGCAATCAGGGTTCAGTGTCTTGCCCAAGGATACTTCGAATGGGACTGCAGGGCCAGGGATCGAACCACCAACCTTCCGATTGGCAGACAACCGCTCTACCACGGGCCACAGCCGCCCGTGTGTGTGGGTAAATATTAGTAGTCCAGGTCAAGCTTTGGTTTTGTTTTTAATTTTATTTCCCCCTTTCATACACCATACAAAGCAAATCCAATCGAACTGATGGCACAGAAGTGGAGAACAACACAATGGCATTCTGCCCGGGGTCTCAGAGACCCAAAAGGAGAGGTAGTCTGCATCAATACGGACAGGTCCCAGAGACCCAGGGCCGATGCCACTGTAGTGGAAAGATACTTTTAAATACTGGCCCGGGTCCCAGAGACCCGAAGGGCCAGGTCCACTGTAGTAGACGTGACATGAACTGAAACCACCTGAGTCCGTGGACCGAATGCCAATGCAAAACGTGAAATAAATGGAAGGTGTCTCTGTGACCGATGGACAAACACAAGGGTTTACTGTCAATATGTCTGTGTGTGTGTGTGGGTGTGTGTGTGTGTGTGGCGTGTGTTTTTGTGTATAATAATTATATTTAGTGAGACCGATACAAAAAGTCAAATAAACTGCACGGGTCCCCTTGACCGATGGACAACACAAGGGTTAACTACAGTCTGACTACCAACAGTCACCTGAAACGCACCATAAACTCTACCAACAGTCACCTGAAATATACAGTTCACATCTCCTGCAAAACTGATTCAAATCAACACAACTCTTAACACACGTCCAAACCGTCTCACTGCAGCAACACTCTGACAACAAAGGTCGTCAGAAATGGGTTTCTCTATGCATTCATCACATGTGTTAATAAAGGCCTATTTCAGATTGGGTTTAAATTTCTATTATACTACTACTACTATAAGGCCTTAATCTTTGAGTCCCTGGCCCCCAAAATGTCTGCACCCCCCCCCCCCATCTATATCTTAACACGAGGAAACAAAAGCTAACCACAGAGCTGCAGTAAGAGGCGGGCCAACGCTGACGGACAACATTCCTGCTCCCGTTTCCTCGGATCAAACTCGAGGTGTGTCCATGTTGTTATGAGGTCAGACTGTTCCTCCCTCATTGCATAATTAACCTGAAAACTGTCCAATCAGAGCGCTGACTGTCCGACCGGGTCCTGTTCTCAGGTCACATGACCTTTCTGGATATAAAGGTGTGGTGATGTGACGGATGTCAGTCAGATGAGACAGACAGCAGCAGCATCTGTCAGTGTCTGCTGATGAAGGGACGACGTCTCTTTGACCTCATCTGAACGGGACTTTAACAGGTAACATCACACACCTTTGATGGAGAAACTCGCCTATCATTTGGGAGATTTTGGGGCTACATGATCTACTTTAAGATGAGAGCAGTGGTTCATTCTTTCAGCACTATTGTAAGATCTGAAGTAACTCAGTAATTATTCTATGATGTGGGACGTTTTGGCCAAAAAATGAGCCTTTTTATGTTCATTGAGTCCGATTTAATCAGCACCAGGAAACAAGTTAGATTTAATCTCCGCTGACTTCACTGCTGAGATATGAGGGAGTGTCCCAACGAGAGCTGCTTTGATTGACAGGTGTGTGTCACAAACCTCATCCCATCAAAGTGTAAATGTGTCTTGGTTTTCAGATGCTCTGCCATTGAGCCCTCAGGCCTTTAAGATAATAACTTTCTTACATTAGACGAGCTTATGGCGTTTTTCCACTGCGTGGTGTCTACTCAACTCGCCTCGACTCTACTCGCCTTTTTTGGTTTTCATTATGAAAAAAGTCCGGTGTTATAAAGAATGAAAACGTACCTCCAAATTCTGACTGACATCTTCCTTGCCAAGTTCATCCCAACTCATTTGAACTAGTTTTAAAATTACTTTTTGCATTCATGGTCCATAAAGTGTGAAAATGAGTAAAAAAAGTAATTTATGCGTAAATTGAGGAGAAAGTATTAGTTGTTTTGGTTTATAATAGACTGGTACATGTCAGATATTAGCCAGGATATCACCTGGTGAACAAACAAACTGATGCTTTTCTTCCACAAACAAACAAGAATTGTCTTGAAAACGGGTGAAATTAGACTCAAGGACAACATGAGGGTTAATGAAAACACAGTAGGCCTACCCCAGGGCCCTGCTGCACTAAACTAGAATAAAGATATCCAGGATAAGGGAAAGAGCAGGTTAAGCTATGTCCAGCCAGGTGTAGATAACCAGGATGAACAGGTTAAGCTATGTCCAGCCAGGTGTAGATAACCAGGATGAACAGGTGGAGCTATGTCCAGCCAGGTGTAGATAACCAGGATGAACAGGTGGAGCTATGTCCAGCCAGGTGGAGATAACCAGGATGAACAGGTGGAGCTATGTCCAGCCAGGTGGAGATAACCAGGATGAACAGGTGGAGCTATGTCCAGCCGGTGTAGATAACCAGGATGAACAGGTGGAGCTATGTCCAGCCAGTGGAGATAACCAGGATGAACAGGTGGAGCTATGTCCAGCCAGGTGGAGATAACCAGGATGAACAGGTGGAGCTATGTCCAGCCAGGTGGAGATAACCAGGATGAACAGGTGAAGCTAAGTCCAGCCAGGTGGAGATAACCAGGATGAACAGGTGGAGCTTTGTCCAGCCCGGTGTAGATAACCAGGATGAACAGGTGGAGCTATGTCCAGCCAGGTGTAGATAACCAGGATGAACAGGTGGAGCTATGTCCAGCCAGGTGTAGATAACCAGGATGAACAGGTGGAGCTTTGTCCAGCCAGGTGTAGATAACCAGGATGAACAGGTGGAGCTTTGTCCAGCCAGGTGTAGATAACCAGGATGAACAGGTGGAGCTTTGTCCAGCCAGGTGTAGATAACCAGGATGAACAGGTGGAGCTTTGTCCAGCCCGGTGTATGCGCCATATGTTTCACCCAATGAGCAGCAGCTTCTAATAGAAAGTAACAAGGAGGTGAAGCAGAAAGGGAACTCCGTCTTTAATCAAACGGAGAGAAAAAGCCCAACAGACAATAGCGGACCGGCTGAATGTGTGAGGATGTAAAAATATCTCCTTAGCCACACACACACAACATATTTCTACCAAGATGTATGCTACACTGCGTTTAAATTAATACATTTAATGTGTTGGTTGTATTGCTGTCTCTGTTTTATGAGATAAATGTTCTGGTTTTACTGTAAAGTGTCTTTGAATAGCCTACCATGTAAACACAATATATATAAAATGTATTATTATTTAGCCTACTTATTAATGTTCCTGGGGGAATGGACCCTAGTCTAGGCTTCATTTCAAACCCTTATTCACAACGCCAGAACAAGTTTTACAACCATACGGACAAATCTCTATAAGATAGGTCTAACTCTAAATATCTTTATACAATTAATGTTCATACAGAACAATCAGAAAAGGGACAAAAACTAGAAAAAGAAGTGACTTCAATATACGCTGTGAGCATATATGTAAAACAATATTTATATTTTGTATTCTTCTGACAGTGACAGCAGCAAAATAAAAAGATGAAGAAGCGTTGTGGTGTTCCCGGTGTGATGAATGATAACTCCACTATCTACGTATATAGGCCGCGTTATTGGTCCAGGGATGGGAGACTTACTGAGAAGGTTATGAAACCAAAGTAAAATATAATAAAAAACATTAGGCCTACATATTAATTAATTAAAGAGTTACACAAACTGTCCTTTATTAGAGAAGGACAAGCAAAAAGAAAATGAAATCATGAAGTTATTGGTCTCTGACCAGTCTGCCTTTAATAATTTATCTGGGAATATCGCTGCATGTTCCCACTTAATCTCCGGAGCGTCCTGAAATAAACCTGAAGCTGAGACCACGGACGCCGCGCTGCTCATCTTTTACAGAGAGAGCGGACACTGACGTGATGCACAGGTCTGCCACCGAGCAGCGACCACACACCAGGCTTCCTCGACACACTGCCGTCCCACCAGGAAAAGTCCAGACTCCCCCGATTGCCGCTCCACATCTGGGTGCCAGTGCAACTATTTCTAACCATCTAAACAGCTGCTATAGTAGGGTTTAAATCAAACTCTTAACTATAGTGACAAATAATGCATGTTAATAAAAAATAAAGCAGAACACATTCAGAAGACAACGGAATAACTTAAACATGTTTATGTCAGATCAGACTGCAGCTGATTTACAGTTTTTTTCCATTGGTTTGGCTCATTTCTTGAAACAGAAATTACATTCTCAAAACTCTAAGATCATTTGGCAAAACATTCTTACAGTTTAGCACAACACTATAGCTCACTTGCAAAAGCTTATATCTCTCCCAAAACAGTTCACTCATGCTTCAAAACTAAATTCATTTATCATATAAAGAGTCAGTGCCACCAAAATGGCAAAGATCCTTCTCAATTGCTTCGCTCATTTCTCGAAACAGACCGGACGTTCTCCACACTCTTGGTGCTTTTGCCAAAATAACGTGGATGGTTCGGCACAACACCATGGGTCACCTGCAAAAGCTCATACCTCTCCCAAAACAGTTCACTCATGTGTCAAAACTACATTTCCTTCTCATTTAACCAGTCAGTGCCCCCAAAATGCTTTGTCCCTTTAGCATTATGTAAGCACTGCAAGTCAGAATGTTTAGATATTTTGTCACTATGGCAGAGGACATGGAAATATCCCTCATATCCACCTTTCAGTCTTAGCCCAGTCCTTCATTAACAACGGTGACAACCCGACAATGCGTGAGCTTAGAATTGTAAGGTTCTACCTCCGTTTAGGGTAGTTCTGAGATATTGAGCATCAAAGTTTTTACATCCCAGCTGACAAAACCGTTATGTAGTATAATCTTCTATTATAGCCTTATCTATTACATGTAATCTTTTTTTTTTTACAAAAATAACACCACGCAGGCATTACTGTAATAAACACCTAATGGATCAGATTGTGTCAAAAACTCAATGTCGACCAAAAGTGGAGATATAACCTTATAATTCTAAGCTCACGAATGGTTACTGTACTGTTTTTTTGTGCTTACACAATACAATTGTGTATAAAACTGAAAAAAGAAATAGGATTTCACAAAAATATATACTGTAATACAGAATTTTATTATCATTCACACACATACTGTAAAGTAACTTCTATACATCAGAGTAAAAAGAAAATGTATACAGCATAACACTGTAATATAAACACACAAATAAAAAATCAATGAAAATTATATACAGCCTACAGCGCCCTCACCCTCCCTCTCCTGACCACGTCCTCACCCTCCCTCTCCTGGCCGCCGTCCTCACCCTCCCTCTCCTGACCTATTCCACCACCACGCACCCTTCCTCCTCCTCCTCCTCCTCTTCCTCCTCCTCTTCCTCCTCTTCCTCCTCTTCCTCCTCTACCTCCTCCTACTCGAGCAGGCAGTTGCTCTTGTTCATTTACCTGGCCAGGTGCCTCCATGTTCAGAAATTGTGCTGGTCTTGCATTGTCAAGATCTTTCTATACATGTTTGGGAGCATTCACAGTCATGGACAGCACCTGTCATGTAACTAAACGTACTGTTTGATTGGTCATCTGAGATGTGTGAAACTCCTCCTTCGTTAGTAAAGTTCTAGTTTCACCTGACTGTCAATTGCTGTGAAAAATTTTTTTTATCAAATGTTCCAAGGGATTCATATGTGGTATTCATGGTATTATGTTCTTGACTCATTTTGACAACTGAACAGACTATTGTGCATGTAATGGCTTATACAATGAAATGATGCTGACAAGTTTTGGAGTGAACAACCATTAGACCGAGAATCAACAATCAGTTTAGATCAGCAAGATCTATTCACTTGGAAATTGTGCTAAATGTAGGCTACCTGTACTTAATCATTTGCAAAGATGTACTGAGACATTGAGGCATGTACTTAGGCATTTGCAATTTGATGAAATGAATGAGAAATTCAATTCTGTTGTGAACAATTGCCAAGTAGTTTGGAGGTTTGTCCATGTTGTTTTGAGAATGTAATTTCTGTTTCAAGAAATGAGCCAAACCAATGGAGAAAAACTGTAACACATGAGACTCCAGGATTAATCTTAGACCGGCTGTTAGCCCGGCTGTTAGCCTGTCTGTTAGCCCGGCTGTTAGCCTGTCTGTTAGCCCGGCTGTTAGACTGGCTGTTAGCCTGGCTGTTAGCCTGTCTGTTAGCCCGGCTGTTAGCCTGTCTGTTAGCCCGGCTGTTAGCCTGTTTGTTAGCCCAGCTGTTAGCCTGTCTGTTAGCCCGGCTGTTAGACTGGCTGTTAGCCTGGCTGTTAGCCCAGCATTTAGCCTGTCTGTTAGCCCGGCTGTTAGCCTGTTTGTTAGCCCAGCTGTTAGCCTGTCTGTTAGCCCGGCTGTTAGACTGGCTGTTAGCCTGGCTGTTAGCCCGGCTGTTAGCTTGTCTGTTAGCCCAGCTGTTAGCCCGGCTGTTAGCCTGTTTGTTAGCCCAGCTGTTAGCCTGTCTGTTAGCCCGGCTGTTAGACTGGCTGTTAGCCTGGCTGTTAGCCCAGCATTTAGCCTGTCTGTTAGCCCGGCTGTTAGCCTGTTTGTTAGCCCAGCTGTTAGCCTGTCTGTTAGCCCGGCTGTTAGACTGGCTGTTAGCCTGGCTGTTAGCCCGGCTGTTAGCTTGTCTGTTAGCCCAGCTGTTAGCCCGGCTGTTAGCCTGTTTGTTAGCCCAGCTGTTAGCCTGTCTGTTAGCCCGGCTGTTAGACTGGCTGTTAGCCTGGCTGTTAGCCTGTCTGTTAGCCCAGCTGTCAGCCTGTCTGTTAGCCTGTCTGTTAGCCCGGCTGTTAGCCCGGCTGTTAGCCTGGCTGTTAGCTCGGCTGTTAGCCTTTCTGTTAGCCTGGCTGTTAGCCCGGCTGTTAGCTCACTCTGGACCAGGCTAGCCACAAAGAATAATCTCCATGGTTACTGGGCTGAGTTTAACTCAACCTGGTTTCGTGCAACCGAGTCAAAGCTAAATTCATCCAGGATAACTTGAATATCCCGGATTAATCCCTTATCCTGGTTTCGTGCAACAGGCCCCTGGTTAATAATAATTTCCTGGTAAAATGAAGGTTTTTTGTTTCAATTTTCTTTCAGTTTGACAAAACTTTGTGATTTCAGCAGGAAGCCACGATGACGGCAGTGGACCTTTTCAACACTTTGGAGAATTTAAAAGAAGAGGAATTAGCAAAATTCAAATGGCATCTGCAGCAAGACGTCCTGGAAGGCTTCCAACCCATCAAAGTGTCCAAGCTGGAGAACGCAGAAAGGCAGGACACGGTGGATGTGATGGTGAGCACCTATCAGCTAGAGGGAGCTCTGACGTTGGCCAAGAAGGTTCTAGAGAACATCGACAGGAATGATCTGGTCCAGAGTCTGCCAGACACCGACTCAGGACCACAAGGTTAGTCACCTTTTCTTTTTATTGATTGTTTTCTCACATAAAATGACAAGCATACATATAAACAACACATACTTTAGGAAGACACATTAGAAGATGCTCTGGCAGTTTCCCTTCTAACCGATGATCATGTCCTCGTCTCCAAACATTCCTTCTTCCATCTTAAAGGAAGAGAACCTGAGTAACCTGTAGCAATAAGAACATACCTTCAATGTCAAGTGTACTGTAATAAGTATAAAATACAATTATATAATACAATTAAGTTAAGAGAAAAAAATGAATAAACCAATAAAAGAGGTAACTAGAGTTCTGACATTGTCTGTGTTACTGGTAACCATTTTTGATCAAACCGGTCTGACTTGAGCTGCAACCTCGCTGTGATTTCCTCCATGATGAACCCACTTTTTACCCTTTCTCTCCATTCCCTTACACTGGGAGGTTGTGGCTTCAACCAAGAGGCTGTGATTGTTTTCTTTGCTATTAAAAGTAGAATTCTTAGTGAGGAAATCAAGTTCCCATCTATACCCATATGTATGGTGCTGGATCTAACTTAAAGTCAATACCCAAAACATGTGCTAATTCCTTTTGAACATTCTTCCAATAAACTACAATTTTCGGGCAATCCCAAAATATATGTGTAAAGTCCCCTACCAACCCGCAGCCCCGCCAAAATCTCTCCGAGGTATAACTGTATTTTGATGTAATAGATGGGGTGTTAATATACCTCATTTTGATCTTCTAATCAAACTCCCTCCATGTTGGGCTGCTAGTTACCTTATGTCCTTCTTCGCAGTGTTCATCTGTTATTAGAATATTTGCTTCCAATTCCCATTTTTCCTTGACATCCAAATTGTTATTGTTAGATTCCAGTTGTAGTATCTTATACAATTTGGATCTAATCCCTTTCTTTGTCCCTCCCTAGGTATACATCATCAGTAATTCTTCTAGTTTCGAGGGGATGTTAGAGATCTTCTCCCACTCCTTATGTGTCGTTAGGTAGTGTCTCAGTTGTAGAAACTTATAGAAATCATGGGCTGGTAAATTAAATTCTTGTGTTAACTGCTGAAATGACTTCAAGGTTTGTCCCCTAAACATTTGTGCAATATATTTTAACCCCTGTCGTGTCCATCTATTGTAGCCTGCATCCATCATACATGGTAAACAATCAGGGTTAATTGAGATTTGAGTGGCTCTACAAATGGAGTTTGACAGTTCTTCTTTCTTACGTACCCTCGGCCATTTTCTCATCGTCCCCCTGATCCAGTAATTGCCCACCTTCAGCCTCTTTAGTGTTACTTCACTCAAAAATGGAAGCGATTCTACAGGTACATTTATAGCATTTTGTTCCATTCCCACCCACAATGCATCTGCATCATTAGTAATCCAAATAATTAGCAGCTCAGTAGTAATTTCTTTAAATTGGGTAAATTCAATCCTCCCTTCTCTTTTGGACAGAGAAGTGTCTTCTATTTAATTAATTCTAGCCTTTTTCTTTTTCCAAATAAATTTAGATATAATCTTGTCTAACATGTTAAAGGTAGAGTTAGAGACCATAATAAGCCATGACTGGAACAAAAACAACAGTCTTGGTAGTACAGTCATTCTCACAGTTTCTATCCATCAGAGTCAAAGGCAAAATCTCCCACCTGGTCAAATCTTTTTTAATATCAGTTATCAATTTCCCATAGCTTGCTTCAAATAGCTGTGACGTATCAGAAGTAATAACAATACCCAAATATCTGAACCCTTTATTGGTCAATTTGAACTTGAATTTCTCCTTTAAATCAGCCGAACAGTGACCTGAGAACATCGTAGCTACTGCTTTAGCCTCATTGGTCAGATATCCTGAAATCTCCCCATACTCGTTCAGGTTATTCTCCAGGGCTGTTAATGACGTGGAAGGTTCACTGATATATGTTAATACATCATCTGCGAATAGTAATATTTTGTGTTCTGTTCCCCCCTCATCCCTTATTCCCTTTATATCTTTATTCTGTCTTATTGACTCAGCCAGTGGTTCTATACTTACAGCAAACAGTAAAGGACTCAGACAGTCTCCTGGTCTGACTCCTCTTTTAAGTAGGAAGTAGGAAAAAGTCTGAGCAACACCCTTTGACTCTAAACGATGATTTGGGGTTTTTGTATACCATTTTCACCCAGTCTATAAAGGTTGTATGAAACCCGAAATTTGCTAATGTTTGGTAGAGGAAGCTCCATTTTACCCTATCAGATGCCTTTGGTGCATCTAAGCTAAGCAACATGGCAGGCTGGGATCTGTTTGTACCACATGAGATAAGATTTAATGTCCTCCTGATGTTGTTAGCACCTTGCCTTCCAGGAATAAAGCCTGTCTGATCTGATTTAATCAATTTAGTTACAGTAAGGAAAATAAGTATTTGAACACCCTGCTATTTTGCAAGTTCTCCACTTAGAAATCATGGAGGGTCTGGAATTGTCATCGTAGGTGCATGTCCACTGTGAGACATAATAAAATAAAAATCACAATGTATGATTTTTTAACTATTTATTTGTATGATACAGCTGGAATAAGTATTTGGACTGTCTATCAGCTAGAATTCTGACCCGTCAAGTTCTAATGCCACTATTTCATCATATATATATATATATATATATATATATAATATATATATATATACACAGTCTCCATTACGCCTACGAATGCACCCATTTCTTTTAAAACTAATAATAATTGTCTTTCAAATTACATGTATTTTTTCTCTCACACTGTGTGTAGATCTGGCTGCTGCCAGCAACGTGCCTGAAGAAGACCCTGTGCCGAACCTGGAAGGCACGAAGTGTAAGGAGCACAATAAACCTCTGGAGGAAAGTAAGACCAACCAGTCTGTTTCAGACCACAAGCCGCATGATGTTGTTCCTCTGAAAGAAGAATATGAAGGAAAGAAGGCAGAGCTGGAAAACACAGATGCTGAAATTCAGCAGATGATCCAGAAGAGACGACTGAAGATTCAGGAGATCAAACACTCAGTCGACCTCAGTGAGAAAGATGCAGACAGAGAGATAGCAGAAGGTGTTCAGGTCTTCACTTCTCTGAAGGAGTCTGCTGAGAGAGGCCTGAATGAGCTCATCAACACCATCAAAGAGAAGCAGAAAACAACAGAAAAACAGGCCGAAGCTTTCATCACAGAGCTGGAACAGGAAATCTCTGAGCTGATGAAGAGAAGCACTGAGGTGGAGCAGCTCTCACGCTCTGAAGACCACCCCCATCTTCTCCAGAGGGTCCAGTCCCTAAACATCCAACAACCTCCACTCACCAAGGAGTGGACAGAGGTCAGCGTCCTTCCATCATCATATGAGGGGACTGTGGTGAAAGCTGTGGCTCAGCTGGAGGAGACACTCAGTAAAGAGATGAAGAAGCTGCGTGAAGCCGAGCTGAAGAGGGTCCAGCAGTATGCAGTGGATGTGACTCTTGATCCTGATACAGCACATCCTGCTCTCATCCTGTCTGATGATGGGAAACAAGTGAATGCTGGTGATGTGAGGAAGAATCTCCCAGACAACCCAGAGAGATTTGATTATTGTGTTTTTCTTTTAGGAAAACAGAGTTTCTCTTCGGGCAGATTTTACTTTGAGGTTCAAGTTAAAAGAAAGACTAATTGGAATTTAGGAGTGGCCAGAGAGTCGATCGACAGGAAGGGAGACATCAAATTGAGTCCTAACAAAGGTTACTGGACGATATGGTTGAGAAATGGGAATGAGTACAGAGCTCTTGCTTCCCCTCAAGTCCGTCTCTTTCTGAAGTCTCCTCCTCAGAAGGTGGGGGTGTTTGTGGACTATGACGAGGGTCTGGTCTCCTTTTATGACGTAGATGCTGCAGGTCTTATCTACTCCTTTACTGGCTGCTCCTTCAATGAGAAAGTCTTCCCATACTTCGGTCCCTGTCCTAATGCTGGTGGTAAAAACTCTGCCCCTCTGATCATCTCTCCTGTCAGAGTAAACTAATCACTGATCTCATTTCAGGTATTGATTCATTTTCAATCAAGGGAACAAATGTACATATTCATATATTCTACATCTTATTTTCTACAAAATCTGCTTGCTGTGGTGACTGATTTATACTTTATACCATTTATTATCATATGTTAAATGTGCAGCAATTCTTTCCAAATTGAATCAAACTTCATCTTGACATATTTGGTGTCTTTAGAAACTGATTTCTTCTGGAAGTTATAATAAATGTCTGTGGGTTTAACAGAGGTTTAAATAGATATCGTCTACATAACGTGTGTCATGATGCATCAAATTAATGTGTTGATGATGTCATCAGATACACATTTATTAGTATTTGATGTGCAGCCCCAGAAAACAAAGTCTTTGGATATTACTGGTCACTTTGGCCATTTTTTATGGTTTCATGAATTCTGTAAGATGGTTTATGAGTCAAAGAAATGTGTAAATATGTGATAGTAGAATAAAAAGTGTAAATAAAAGCAGGTGTTGAACACAAGGCCTGAGGAAGCAGTGAGAACAGAAAAGCTGGTTTACACACAAGTTGGATTTCAGTCGAGGATGATCTTTATTGTTGAGAATAAAGTTGAACTTTCAGTATTAGTGCCAGACATAAAACAATAAATCAGAGATAGAAGTTGTTGTCTTTTGCATTTTGAGAATAAAGTTGAAAGAAATCAAAGTCTAAATCTCCTTTTGTTTTAATTTAGGACAAGCACTTCGTTTTAAATGAGCTCCTTTTATTCGTGGCTGCATTTTGACCATCTGGCGTGGCCATTCTTTTTTGGATTTCGAGAATTAAGTCGAAATGTTGAAAAATATTTTGAATGAAAGTCTCTACCAATTTTGAGAATAGGGTCTAAATATCAGAAAAAATATTGAAATATAGAGAATAAAGTTAACAATTCTCATTTTGACTTCATTTTCTAAAAGCTGAAACCAATCTGAAGATCTTCCTCCTCTGATCTTCTCTTATGTCTGGTACTATGTGGAACGTTGCCATAGTGACTGGTATGAAAATTCAGATATCTACAATAAGAATTATGACTAGAAACAAAGCTATTGCAGATATCCACTAATGGAGAAACGAAAACATGTTTTTTTTTCATTTTAAATATCTAAAATTAAAAAGATAAAGTTCAAATCTGATTGGACGATAAGGATCCAAGAGGTATCCAATCATAATTATATGACGTGTCTTTTTGACACCGTTACTAAAACAAACTGTGTACTCTGAAATCTTGTGTATTTCTTAAATTTGAATTCATTTAAATTGGTTGTCTGATTTTTATTTTTTATGTTCCTCAATAATGAGACGGGAATGAAAAAGGATGAATTATTTGTGTATAATTGCAGAAATAGTCTGTTTGAGACCAAAAATGATAATGGTGTTTTTCTAAATCATTCTCCTGATATCACTTTAAACTGCTGGGGTTGGTTCTTTCTACACAACAGGACCTGATAGATAGATAGATAGATAGATAGATAGATAGATAGATGGATAGATAGATAGATAGATAGTAGATAGATAGATAGATAGATGGATAGATAGATATAGATAGATAGATTAAAGGTAGGCAGTTGGTTTCATATTTGGAACAATTCTCAAATAAATGAAATCAAACGAGGCCTCATGTGATTATTTGTGACTTGATTTGGTGTATTTCTCCTCCTGCCGTTTCTGTGGTTAACTTGATAAAGAACGTTTCCATCCAGTAAAAGTGCTGACAGACTCAGATTATTATTCTAAGTGTCTGATAACATTACTACAGAGATAGAGCTTTTTTATGAAAGAGGATCCTTTTAGTTTAACATGAAACAACCCCGAAATCCCCATTACCAAACCCACCAATCCATGTATAATCACTACTTTTAGTGTGTAAGAGCAGCATATCTCCACCAGACTCCATGTAAATAATCACTACTTTTAGCGGTATAGAGCAGCATATCTCCACCAGACTCCATGTAATAATCACTACTTTTAGTGTGTATAGAGCGGCATATCTCCACCAGACTCCATGTAATAATCACTACTTTTAGTGTATAGAGCAGCATATCTCCACCAGACTCCATGTAATAATCACTACTTTTAGTGTGTATAGAGCGGCATATCTCCACCAGACTCCATGTAAATAATCACTACTTTTAGTGTGTATAGAGCGGCATATCTCCACCAGACTCCATGTAAACAAAACAAGTACCTGGAGTTGAGTCCAGGACTTGAGTCCCAGTCCACCACTAACTGATCCATTAAGTGAATGTGAGCTGTTGTTCCCCTCCTGACCTCCAGGCGGCGGCCTTCTTTCATTTGAAACTTTAATCTGAAAAACCCTGAACTTTGGAGGAAAGCGGAAAGTCTCGTGTGTTCCCTGTGATCTCGGGCTGGCGGCGGGATAGCTGTGTCTTTGTTTCTTAGTGAGTTTAAGAAGACAGAGCTCCAGGTGACCCGCACACTCAGGTAAACTCTTCAACTGCTGATCTTTACACGACACAGGGTTGTAGCTTTGAGTGTGTGTGCTGTAGCTTTTTTTGTGTGTGTGTGTGTGTGTGTGGTGTGTGTGTGGGTGTGTGTGTGTGTGTGTGGTGTGTTTGTGTGTGTTTTGAAGCTTTTGTGTGTTTTTGAAGCTTTTGTGTGTTTTGTAGCTTTTGTGTGTTGTAGCTTTCGTGTGTTTTGTAGCTTTTGTATGTGTGTTGTAGCTTTTGTGTGTTTTGTAGCTTTTATATGTGTGTGTGGTGTGTGTGTGTGTGTGTGTGTGTTGTAGCTTTTGTGTGTGTGTATCTTTTTTGTTTTGTGTGTGTGTAGCTGAGAGCTGGGCGATGAGGAGTTTCTCCTTCACACTAATGTGTCCCGGGTGTGTCAGCTCCTCCAGCTTGTTTGTGTGTGTTGTAGTTTTTATTGTGTGTTTGTATTTGTAGCTTGTGTGTGTTGAACAGTCGGCCACCGTAGCAGTGTGAAGGGAGATGACCTAAAAGTGTGTGTCCATGTTTTCCCTTTAGATTTCTTCCCGTGTAAGCAGCCACAGTGGAGATCTGCTGGACTCAGGACCAGAGAGGAATGGAGGAGGACAACAGGACCAGGAGCAGCGGAGCAACGAGGTCCCCAGAAGACCAGCAGCAGACTGGCCTCTGATAGCAGCCATGTTCAGGTCAGTGTTCTCCTATCATAGAACTTTTCTGGCTTGGGCCCTGGTGTCTCCACTGGTCCACCAAATGCTTGCTGGTGTCCACTGGTTGTCCTTTGTAAAGTAGATAGTGTGGCGTAGACCTCCTAGATCTGTCCTGAGAGGACTCCTGCTGGACTTAGACTATTCTAAAATGAAAGTCTGCTGCTGATGCAGTTTTATTTAGGGGTGCACTGATCTGACTTTTCCAGTCCCCGTCCGGTGCCTGGTCTTTTGTGTATCTGTGATACCCGATACCGTTGTTAATAATAATGAACTGTAGACCTTCACCTTATCCCATCCTTCCCATGTGGAAGAGACTGAAAGGCACCATACTCCTAACTACACATTCTTTCCTAACCCAGACTAAATAACATAGATGGAATGGACTTGAACGCTATAACTTGGTGCCCCCCCCCCGAGGGTCCTTTTCTTGTGGCCCTTCAGCC
>NW_022605424.1:0-21853 GCF_008692095.1 Etheostoma spectabile
AGGCCACCGCTGACACGAGGCAGACAATAAGCTAAATACTGCCACCACTCGGGGATCTTTCATTTCAACCGATCAATAAGGGCTTTAATTTATCAGGGCCTCTGAGCAGCTGCCACGTCTGACACCTCCACTTCATTTTGCACTCCTCCTCTTCTCTCTTCTTCTCTTCTCTTCCTCACCCTCGCATGCTAAATTGAGACCCTCGCCATGAAAAGGGGCAGAGACCTGGATTGCCATTAACCCCCTTGTGTCACTAGACCGTCTAACACACCACACCACAAAATGCCCTGGAGATACACTTCTGCTAAAGGTCTGTCTCCCCCTTCTTTAAAGAAAATGCCTTATCATTACAGCCTTGGCACAGACACCAGCACCTCTTTATGTTTGTTCTCAAGCTGCCCATGCCACCCAAGACTCACACCCACACACACACACACACACCCACACACACACACACGCATGTAGACACACACACGCCCTGCTCAACCTGATTTCACTTTTCATTTCTACCTTTTGAACATGTCTTTTCATGCCAAATTTATTTCAAGTAACAAGAATATCAAATCCCAAATTACCACTCTGAATCTAAGGAGCATATGAGAAGCGGAAGATTGTGGTTTAGGGGTCTGAGTTAAAATACTGCAGTCTAATCATCTGCACAACAATATTTGCTGTGAGGCATTCTAAATAGATTATCGCTATCCATCTGTGTCATTTGATTTATAAGGCATTAAGCTGCTCGGGGAAGAGAGAGGGCCTTGCCTCCTTTGCCGTTAAAGGGGCTTCTTGTCGAAATCAGGGCACGCCAATGGAACAACTGTGGCACTCGCTAACCTCCCTTTAAAATCGTCAGCGAGAGGAAGTGAAAATAGGACGGGAGTATCGAAAGGGAAGTATGAATCCAAATTTTCTGCATCTCTTTTGTTTGGCGATACAAGAGACTGGGAGGAGGGAGAAGTACGGGTGTGTGTGTGGGGGGGGGGGGGGGGGGTGGGGGGGATACACACAGAGAGAACAAACACACATGCCATACACACATGCAAAAAAAAAAAAAAACAAGGGACATCATTAACATATGAATGCTATTGCAAATGGTAGGGAGAGAGCAGATGTGTTGCATTTAATTGACCTATATGTGAATTGCATCCAAACCTTTCAGTGGGTTTCTTGGGCCCACTGAGTACAGTTTTGACTGGCTTTCTGGTACCACACTACGTATGAGCCGGGAGCACGGGCCATTTTCGTTTAAAGATAATGAGAGAGATGACTAAACTAGAAAATAAGAACAGAAAGAAACAGAAATAGATGGAGCTCTAAGTAAATCAAGAAAGTAATGTTAGAAAATTGGCAAAAACTCATTGTTTTGACCCTGTTTTTTTTTCCGTTTTCTTTACAGATGACATCTCTGTATAAACTGATTGTATTTTTTTACTAAGACAACGAAATGCAGTTTGAGTCCAACCAAGGTGCAAAAAAAAGTAGAAAGTGCAATGCGAATATACAAAGTCTAGACGGGGCACGTACACAGACAAGTAATATAGTGCAGTGTAGACAAGTAGATACAGTTGGTTTACAGAAGGTGGTTTAGAGTAATATATATTAACCCTCCTGTTGTCCTCAGGTCACATTTAACCCCTTTTACAAAGTTTCATATAGCAAAATTTGGGGTTTCTTTCAAACAAATTGTTGAAGAAAAACAACATGGATGGTTCTATACGATGCTGTCTTCAAGTTAAATAAATGCTAATTAAAAATGGTGGGGTGTTTAATTCAATTTTAAGCATTTAAGCAAAATAAATGTTGAAAGAATGTTGAAAAGATTGACAAAAAAGCTTAAAAATTGCAAAAACGACAAAAATGTCAGAGGAGAAAGTGACAAAACATCGTAAAAAGTGAAAAAACCTCGGGAAAAGTGTAGAAATATATATATTTTTTAAACTAAAATTTGCATAGGTGCTGGTTGATTTTGTGACACCTGTGTTACAGGACCCAGCAACTCTGTCTTTTAATAATTTCAGTATGTTTTAATATCAGGAGAAACGCGCTGCGTAGATTCATTTTACTGGCAAAAAATTAAAAAAATGTTTTCCAATCCACAAAGTGCTGCATTCTTACAACAACAGGAATGCTGTATTAATCTCCGCGTGATTTAATCCAAGCTTAAAAAACACACGCCAGATGTCCCTAATTTCGAGCTTTATTTCCGTCACCTCCCTCTGTCTTTGTGTGTTATATTCTAACCTCCGTGGAGGACTATGGTTACCTGCTCCTCGGTCTCTGCAGGGTAAACCCAGACAGCTAGCTAGACTATCTGTCCATCAGAGTTTTCTGTTGCACATGTACAACTTTTGAACATATGTTCCACCACTTCCATCCGAGGCTATTCTGCAACGGCACCGGAGCTCCGCCTGGCGCTTAACGCGGCCCAAGACGATTGTGATTGGTTTAAAAAATGCCAATAAACCAGAGCATGTTGCTGGGTGGAATAGCCAGACCCTCCTCCGCAGCGCTGTGGAGGAAGGTCTGGCAACGTGGGACTAAACTTGGGTCATTGTTGACTTTTTCAACATTTGACCAACATTACTCACTTTGAGCTTTAGTCAAATTTGAATTTTCAATGAATATGTTTCCTAATTATGTCGCAAAAATGTGCAAGTATATGAACATTTGTAGGAATTGGCTACCAAAGTTCTGTTGGCTTTTCCGCATTATTATTAACAAAATGCAGGTTTTTGTCTTCTGTCTCAGTCCTGTACATGCACAAAAGATTTGCTGTGAATCCCTTGGCACGAGTATGCACTTGAATACTGCATGGGTGAGGCCAACTCGCCAGTAACATGAAAAATACTATATGGGAGCGCCATCGTCATGCGCTACCAGCGTATGAAACATATCCACTACGTCCCGGGTTCGATTCCAGCCTTGGGACCTTTGTGGCATTTCATACCCCTCTGACTCCCACTGTTGATAGTCTGCCTCTACCCATCTGGCAAACAAAAGGGAAAATGCTAAATGCTAAAAATACTAATACAGATTTTTAAATACATTGAATGACTATCGCAGAAAAATACTGACCATGGGCTATGATATGATGAACATGTAGTGTATAGCTCTCTGACACCTACATTGTGACATTTTTACCACTACTTGAGCAGCCTACCCCCCCTCCCCCCACACACACAAATGTGATCCTGCAGGTAGATACAGAGACAGAGACATAGAAAAGGAGGGAAGTCACGCATTTCACAGTGCTATGTTGCATGGGCGAGCCATGAAAAACACAGATGCTATTTCATCTGGGCCCCTGCCTTTTCTTTTTGATCTTCTCCCCCCCCCCCCCCCTCCCTCCCTCTCTCTCTCTTTTACTCTATCCCTCACTTTCTAACCCCCCCTCCCCCTCCCCTCCCTCATTCTTGGGAATGTCATTAAATTGTATTAAATAGCCTTTTGTCCAGGGGGCAAGGACCACCCGATATATGATAATACATTAAGGCCAGTGTAGCAGCCACTGAGCCGAGACCATCTTAAAACAAGCATGGTGTGTGTGTGTGTGTGTGTGTGTGCTTGTGTGCGTGTGCGCTAATAAAGTGGACGGCAAAAATAAAAAATTGGAGAAGCAAGGATGAGGCAAGTTGGTTGGAGGAATATGTGAGAAAGAGTGAGATCTAGAGAAAGAGAGAGAGAAGGGAGGGAGAGAAGGAGGTGCTGTGTCTGCCTGCCTGTGCATGTGGCTCCCTAACAACTGTGACACATACTAATAGAAACATACCTAATAATTACAAGCTTTCAGGGTCTGGCAAGCTGACATTTTCTCTGTGCGCGGGACAATTTCATATCAGTGGCGCAAAGTCGAGGGGGCTGCTGGACCAAATTGCATCACACAGAGATGCCAGAGGATTAGCATAAAAATTAACACTTATATTTCAGCTTATTGTCCCCCCACTCCTGCACCGGCTGCCTCACAACAATCAATTCATCTTAGAAATCTGATTAGATTCCATGACGCTTATTATCCCAGTCAGGTCTGCCTGCCCCCCCTTCACTACACACACACATACACACACAGCATAGACTGCCCATAATTTGTTTAAACAGAATTAAGGAGAAATAAATCTCTAGGTGTGGCATTTCTTTTTTGACAGATGATGCCTCACTCTCTATCCAAGTGTGTATCTTGTGTTTTTGTGTCCTTAGCCTGCATTGAACTCCCCCCCCCCCCCCCCCCCCCCCCACTGTTGATCTTGTATCTTTTGCAAGTCAAGTTCATTAAACTCTCTTGAATCTTTGTTTCAGTGATGCCTGGTGGTCAACCGCAATATAAAAATTAAAAAAACCGAGGGGGTTATTATTCCCCATTTTTCTTCTCTTCTTTTTCAGTAAAGAAGCATTACATTTAAGTATTTAGATTAGGATCTCGCTGATTTGCCTCAGTCTTGTTTAGAATCAAATGCCACCATTGTTTAGGCGTCTCTCTTTATTTCCACCTTCCCGGCATTATAAATGAACTCCTCCCGCATCTCATCCATCCTCAAGTACACAGCCGTCACCAATGCTTTATGTTTACAGCGAAAGCTGGAATGATGCGAGAAAAAAACCACAAAAAAATAGAAATCTTGTTCGGAGATCCCACGAGGCTGTCGCAATGAAATATTTGTCAATATAACGTTCTCTGCCGAAGCACATTGCACAAGTATGTACTAAAAGCACAGCGCACGTTGGGTGCTTCGGTAAGACTCTTGATTGTTTAGACAAATGGCATTTCATCGCATCCAGATGTCTTTAAGCTGTGCTCAACTACCATCGCTGCTTTTCCAAGGCGCAGGCTGAATGTATACACACATCTCCTCATAACTGCATTCCTCATCTGGGCCTCCCGAGCGTCACAGCACCCGTCACCGGGCCCGGATGACAGCCCGCCCCACCGAGGGCTGCCATTGGATATTTCACACGTCACCCTGCTCAAAGACAGCACTTATCCTTCCTGTTGTCCTTGGGTCAAATTTGACCCCTTTCAAAAATGTCTATATCTGAAATATGGGTTTCTAAAATGGATTGGAATCCATACAACGCTCTTTGCATGTACAATTGATCACTTTCATTCCTCTGATCTTAACTATGAGTCAAAATAATTCTAATTTCTGCTTTCTTAACTCAAATATTAGGTATAATTCAATTTAAATGAGGTTATTGACCATGAATTCCAAAAAGTCGCTGTAGGTAAGGTGAAAACTAAAATAAAAGTCTGAAAAAGGGATGAAAATGTCAAATTTTAGTCTGTTTTTTAAACCCGGGAGGACAACACAAGGGTTAAGTATACATGTTAAGGTACTTTTACTTGAACTTCTTTTCATGCCACTTTCTACTTCAGAGAGAAATATTGTACTTTTTACCCCACTACTTGTTACTTTACACATTTTGCTAATTAAACACCTAGTTGGTTGATACACTTCTAAAAGTGAGGATTTGTATGCATTGGGTACTTTTATTTATACTACTTGAGTCCTTTTCTTGAGGATACTTCAATGCAGGACTTGTACCTGTAGCAGTGTGGTATCAGTAGCACCTGAATACTTCTTCCACCACCACATAGCATTCTGTCTTTTTCAAAGGGTGTCGAATCAGATACGGAGCTTTTGGAAGCAGATTTAAAAAAAACCAAGTATTTGTAAAAACAATTTTTGATCAGAACTTTAAATAAACAAAAAAAAAAGAAATACCAGTACAGGAAGAGCAAACAAGTGGCAGGGAATGAAGGGTGCACCCTGCCCGGGACAGGAGTTCTAACACAACCCGGGTACAAAGGGGTCCCGGATAAAGACGCCCACGGGGCTGAGAGAGGGAGAGCAGGGAGAGGGGAGAAGGAACAAATCGTCTGATGTTCTAAGTGGATAACAACAGCTCCTGCTATGCAGCGGCGGAGGCGCAGAATAATTTAAACCATGCTACGCCGCTACCCCCCCACCCCCACCCCCACCCCCCACCACCCCTCCTCACCCCCCTGGCCACCCCTCTATCTTATGTTAACACGGCTAAAGAGGAGCGGGCCACCAGCAGCACGAAGCAGAAACTTAAGTCCACGCTTCAGGAAAAATAATCCATCTCTCGGCCTGTCTCTCTCTCTCTCTTTCTCTCTGCGATGTAACTTTACCACTTACACACATACCGCCTGGTAAGGGAAAAAGGCTGAAACGGATACGGAGCGCGAGCACCAGTACATTTACGGTGCCTAAAGCTTATTACTTTTCAGACTTCAGAGTTTGATTTAACAATCAGACGGTGAAAGAATAATACGGCGGTTTCTTAATTGAGCCTTTTGTTTTTCGGCAGGCAAGCGGGCGGGGCGGAAGAGAGATTTAAAAGCTCATGCTACATTTCTTGATTGTAGAGTCTATGTGTGTGTTTTTTTTGACGGACCCCCCCCCCCCCCCCCCCCCTTTTCCTTTTTTTGCCTATCTCTCTTTTTCCAATCTCCAAGCCGAAGGGCTGCCGTTGTGTTTGGTCTCCAAACAGCACATCTGAGGCACACACCTCGCTGACATTTTATAGGTTCAAATCCCCGAGAATGGGGAGAAAGAGAGAGAGAGAGAGAGGAGAGAGAGAGAGAGAGAGAGAGAGGTCATATTTTATACCGCGGTTTATTTTAACGGGCGCTTGTAATTAACGCAGCATGTCCTCTATCTCCCAGCCATCTATGCCAAGGCCCTTTATTTAAACAACTTTATTGTGAATGTTTGCGTTCTCAGCGTTCGGCCAGGGCCCACACACAGATATTATTTCATACTTCAAGGAGAGGGTGGAGGAGTGTGGAGGGGGGGCTTTGGAAGAGTTTACGCTTTGAGCGGTTATTGTTTTTGATTACAGCAAGGCTCCCTTTTTCTTTCTTACTTTTAAATGGATCGAGCCCGGTAACCTTGCGCACACACATTTACTTACCTTACTTACCACACACACACACACACACACACACACACACACACACACACACACACACAGAACCTGTTTCAGAAGGGGTGTGCAAACCTGAAGCCTTTGCCCGGGCCAAATGTACAATCCCAGCGTGATTTATGAGTAAGATCACACTATTTATGTCCAAATGAGAGCCCTTGTTTAATGCTGCTGCTGGGGGCTTCTTTTTTTATTTTTTAGAGTGTGTGTTTGTGTTCTTACAGGGTTTAATGGAATTTGACGGAGGGATTGATGTTTACATTTGTCAAAATGACCCGGAGGTAACACGACTCAACATACACAGGCCTTTTACTCGCAGGCCATCCATCGATGCAACCTAGCCCAACCCCAAAAAGCCACATGTGTTGAGCATGCCGTTGCATTTTGGGGTTGTCTACTGCTAGAGGAAATCTCTCGTGGGGAACATATGATCTCGGCCTTTAGTGGTTTGTAATCTTCAACATGTCCCTTTAAAAGAATTGGATCCGGTGGCTCGGTGGACAGGAAGACACACATGGTGTGAGCTGTCGGCACATTAGCAGCTACGATGCTACACACGCCTGCACTTTGGGATTCACCTTGGTTTTTTCTTGGTGTGTGACTGCAACCAGTGGTGGGGGAAGTAATCCATCCTTTACTTGAGTAAAACTTCTAATACCACACTGTAAAATACTCACTTACAAGTAAAATTTTAAATATTAAATATAAAAAAGTGACTTAAGTAGAAGTCATTCTGAGCCATCAGATGAATATAGTAGAGTAAAAAATACAGTATTTCTCTCTGAAATGTAGCGAAGTAGAAGTATAAGTGTCATAAAAAGAAAAAGACTCAAGTAAAGTACAAGTACCTCAATTTGTACTTAAGTAGAGTACAGTATAGTTTAAAATTTCCTTGGAGATGAATAAAGTATCTATCTATCTATCTATCTCAAAACTTTTGCAGGCACCATTTTTTTGTGTTCTTTATTTTGAAAGTGTAAATGATGGAAATAAAATCTACTATTTGTGACATATTATATCAATGTCTAATCTGTCATATGATGCCTTGTGGAGATTTTTCTGTCTTTTCTTGGCTTCTTTATGCACATTAATACATATTTTACCTGGGGTGCCCAAACGTTTGAGCCCCACTGTATCTATCAGTACTGGTGTAAATGTACTCCGTTACATTCCACCACTGACTGCTGCGACGACAGACCCATTTATATTAGGGCTGGGTTCAAATGAATCAATTCTCCAATTCAAATCAATCGTAATGTTTGAGTGATGTGATATTGATTAATAAAATCCCAAAAGCTTTTTAATACTGTATGTGCCTTTTTATATATGAATGTAGGCCCACCACCAAAATATTAAGGGGTTAATTCTCAATGTAAACATTAACCTGGTGCATTATATATATATATATATATATACACCACACATATTTGACGCTTGATTCTTGACTGTACAATTACAGCATCTGAAAATCTCTTATTTCCAAGCTGAATGTGTTTTTTGACTGAAAGTTTACATAATTCATGTTAAGTTGAATCGGAAATTGAATCGAATCGAGCCCATGTGACTAGGAATCGACTCGATTGGGGAAATCATTGGCGACGCCCAGCCCTCGTATCGTTATATTTATCAAAATCAGACAATAGAGCGCATGTTTGTCCCATCTTCATTGAGTGGTGTTATGCACATCTTAGTTTGGATCCCCTCATAAACACAAACCATAAATGCATATCAAACCTCATTCAGGCTATTATGGGTTTTTTAAATGAGAATTCAACCCGTGTGATAATATAATATAATATAATATAATATGCAAAACAGTCTAGGTCAGCGGTGAAACAGTTCTGATTCAATTCTTTGACCTTCATAAACACAGCACAGCAGATATTCTATTCTTATCGTCTAATAATAGAGCATCCACGCACATGATATAATAATATCTTACGTTGCCAGTACATTAGCATGCCTGCTGTCCAGCAGATCAGATGGATCCCAGATTGCCTCGGGGGAAGCTAGTTTAGTATTGTGTGCTTTTAGCTCACAGAGGAGATTGATTGACAGGCCAAACCTGCGAGAATGACATGGGGAATGACTCATGACAGGATTGGGAGCGAGTAGCGTATAGGCGCACCGGTGCAGCCTGCTGAGCCACCAAAAGGCACACCAACCAATGGATCTCAGTAGAGGGTTGGTGAGTCTAGGGGGCCAAAGAAGCAATGAGTTAGACTGGAAACAGGGTTGTCACAACTCACCAGGGCTCCAAGGCAATGTACACACACATTCACAATCAAAAAGGCATGAAGTGTGCCGGGTTGGGTCAGTGGGTGGAGCAGGCGCACGTTAACATAGACGTTTATGCGTCAACGCAGAGGTCCGGGGTTCAAATCAGACCTGTGACAATTTCCTGCATGTCTTCCCTTGTCTCACCTAGCTGTCCTGTACATTAAAGGCAGAAAAGCCCCAAAAAATATCTTAAAAAAGGCATGAAGTTTTTGAAACAAGGTCTTGAAAAAAGCATGAAGTGTTTAAACCAAGGTCTTAAAAAAGGCATGAAGAGTTTGAACCAAGGTGTCAACTTTTCTGAACCTTATTGTTTTTCAAAGAATCTAATTTGATGGTGGTGAAAATGTGTAAACGGTGAGGAGACAAGCTTATTACACAGCCACTAGAACAGAAAAAGCTGCGCTGTATTTAAAGCTTGGTGATATCATCGTGATGAGAAACACATATGCAGGAAGATTCTTACGGCCCCTGTGGATTCAAGTGAGAAAGGAGGAATCTGCAAAAGCATTTTATTCTGAAAGGGACCCATGCTGGCCTTGTATAAGCTCCCTGTAGCTTTATGGTGGCTGTGCTGCTGTGACAGGCGGCGACTGTTTGCTGCAATGTCTAAATACAGCGCTACACTTCCTCAAGCACTGCCTCTGACCAGACACACAAAGTACGTGAGTAGGTGGGGGAAAGAATGTGTTTTAGGTTAAAAAGAAGTGCTTTCTCAAAAGTAGACCTGCTGGGGATGATCATATAATTTGTAGAGACACACCAGACAGGTTTCAAGGGTAGAAGAGGAGGTAGGCTGTTGTTATAAAGCCTCCACACTGGTTGCCAGCCTGCCAATCATAGTTATCATCATGCATATGTTAAGTGGAGCTCAAACTTTGCCATTAAGTTTGCACGCTAGCTAAGCTACACTATAAAAAAGGGCTATTGTCTTTAACCCACATGTTGTCCTCGGGTCAAATTGACCGTTTTTTCTATATCATGTTCTTTTAATTACCAAAAACAACATGATTAATTCCACATAACGCTCTTTGCCAAGTACAAATCTCTACTTTCATTAATTTTGGGGCATCTTATTCAATTTTATAGCATTTGGAGAAAAAAAAAAAAACTAAAGCGGTTTTGAAATAGTATTGAGTAAAAGTTGACATAGTCCAGTCTATGATAATCCATCAACATCCATTCCTTTATTTTAAGTCTAAATAATTCCTAATTTCCGCTTTTCCACCTCAAACATTAGGTATAATTTCCTATAAATGAGGTTTATTGACCATAAATTCCGAAAATAACTGTAAAGCTAGAGTTAACAAGTTAGTGTTAAAGGTAAAAAAAGTGACAAAATGTAAGAAAAAGTGAAAAATATTGATTAAAAAGCGTCAACATAAGTGTTGATTTTCAATTTTGACGGGAACACAGCACAAGGGTTAAAAAGCTATGTGCATTAGTCTTTCCTGTTTCACTTGCATCATCCCCATGCATTCTTCTTCTTTCCTTCTTGCTGTCCTTTTCCCGCTTCCCTTTCTCTCCATCCTCTCCATGCAGCCATCCCTCAGCCTCCACAGCTTCCTCCTCCTCCTCCCCCCCTCCCCCATATGTTGTGGTTTGAGAGGCTATAAGGGGATGAAGTGAGGTGTAGACACTTCTTTAGCCCGGCGGAGGCCAAACAGATCGAAGACAGAGAGCACCTGGCTGCTGGGTAAGCCGCGCTAACAACTCCCATGCTCTCCCCCTCTTTCTTATCATCTTTCCTTCTCCAATATACTGTAATTTCCCCTTCCTCTTTTGATTGAACTCATGCACTTTTTGTGTTGGGCTGGCATTCGCTTTGCTGTTAGCGATAAAAACAGCAACTCTGTGACACGTGTGCATATGTGTGCATACCTCTTCTGACACTGTGTCGAGGCTGTTCTAAAGCTAACTCAAAGTAAAAGTGCTGTGCTTCCCAGCAGATAGTCTTTTTAAAGTGTATTAGGTGTTACAGGCTATTATTTAAAGGCATAACGTGCACGGCCCACACCCACTTTCTCTCTGCCTTACACAAACACATTCCCAAGTGCTCTCCAGCCCAACAAGTAGGGGTAGTGGCCGTTCACCAGAGCTCTATCGATCGTACCTGGCTCTGCCAAACTCTCTACTGTGTCATTCAAACCTTTTCAATTTTTAATCACCATCTTCAACATTAGAACGAGTCCCTGTACTGTCAACACACACCACACACACACACACACACACACACACACACACACGCACACACGCACACACACGTATGTATGTACAGTACACACAGAGGAAAGAATGCAAGAGACACAAAAACACAGCCCTCTACTCTTATTACCCACAGTACTTCAAACATCCCTCAATCCCCCACAAACACACACACACACACACACCCCTTCATCAGGCACTATGCATACATTTGCACACATGCAAACTACGAAGCATAATTCTGCAGACAAGAATTCTAAATGTTTCAGCTTCAGAATACTTTATGGATCCCCTCGGGGAATTGTAAAGTTGCAGTTGCTCACAGTCCATTTAATGCAGACCGTAAGGGTATGAAAAATTGAGTCAATAAGTGTATAAAGCAACATAGTGCGAGAAATAAAAAGTAGAGTAAAAGTAAAGCAAGATTAGGATAATTATGTTAGTAACACAATGGATTGTACAAATGCCATTGTCCTTTATTGTTCTCTCAATGCCAGCGGACAAATAATATTTAGAGCTACATGCATACAGAGACTGTGTGTGTCTGTGACTGTGTGACTGTGTGACTGTGTGTGTGTGTGTGTGTGTGTGTGCGTGTGTGCGTGTGTGCGTGCATGCGTGCGTGTGAGAGAGGCATTCAAACGTGTGTGTAATCACCTGGCCCTGTCTTGTGCCCAGTCCCAGACTGTAGCCAGCTTTGACCTTGGGCTCCGCCATATTCATTACATCATTAAGTTACCTCTTCATTAACTTTTCATTGTTTATGGAGGAGGCATCAGGAAGGAGAAGAGATGGGGTGAGGTAACGGGGGTGGTGGGGGCTATGTATAAAAAAATAAAAAATAAAACCTTATCCATGACTGGACCTCTGGGTCCTGTTGTGTGTGTGGGGGGGAGGGTGTGGGTGATTTTCCAGACAGGTACTCTCCCTTAACCAGGCTGTTCTCGTCATTTATTTGCGCATACAGCTACAAAAAGTAATGCGCTCTAATCCATATGTATTTTACGTATGTGTTGCTGTCAGCACCACATTGACTGTTGGTGTTTGTGACTGCAAAAATCTGCAAAAGAAATAGGTCGGGGTCGGTTTGCGTCCGGGGGGAGGACCGGTGTTTAATCCAAAGACAGATTCTTTTTTTTTCAAATTTTAACTAGTCGTTCTGGTGCCTAAACATGACAGGACAGTCACTGTTGATAGGTTGAACTCAACTGCAACAGCTTGCTGAAAGGTAACTTCACGGTGCTATGTAGTTGGCTCACAGTACCTTCTCTTTGTTGAATGTACTTGTAAAAGCCTATAAACTGTCATGTGACCGGGGGAGCGTGCCTATTTTCCCACAGCCCTATGTTTCCACATTTCTAACATATTTTCAAAATTAGGCCCTATGTTTCCACATTTTCTTTTTCATAGATTTGTATCAGATTAAATCTGCATTTCTCCCAATTTGGGTTAGGGTTGAAATTGTAAAGGTCCCATGACATGGTGCTCTTTGGATTCTTTTATAGACCTTAGTGGTCCCTAATACTGTATCTGAAGTCTCTTTTAAATAGACCTTAGTGGTCCCTAATACTGTATCTGAATTCTCTTTTATATAGACCTTAGTGGTCCCCTAATACTGTATCTGAAGTCTCTTTATATAGACCTTAGTGGTCCCCTAATACTGTACCTGAAGTCTCTTTTATATAGACCTTAGTGGTCCCCTAATACTGTATCTGAAGTCTCTTTTATATAGACCTTAGTGGTCCCCTAATACTGTACCTGAGTCTCTTTATATAGACCTTAGTGTCCCTAATACTGTATCTGAAGTCTCTTTTATATAGACCTTATTGGTCCCCTAATACTGTATCTGAAGTCTCTTTTATACAGACCTTAGTGGTACCCAGGACTTGGTTTACACCTATCGACATTTCTAGCCACTGGGGGGCCATGGGCAGGCTGGGGGAACTCATATTAATGTTAAAAACCTCATTAAGTGACATTTTCATGCCATGGGACCTTTAAGACAATCTTAGAAATGTGGGAACATTGGGCTGTGGGAACATTGGGCTGACCCCGTGACGTGTCCTCACGTGAATGGCCGGCGCTTGCTGTATTTCTGTAGGTTATCATATAAATTGTATACGTTTTTGTAGGATACCATACCACCCGCTCATGAGAATGTGTTGCCTCAACAAACACTGCCCTAGTGCCGTTAAACATGGTACTCAACCCTCGACTAGAGGTCACTGGACAACATGGACCCAATCTGCAAGTCAAACAGGGTCCAAAATACTGTTTGATTAGGTGGAGGTAGGGTCCCAATCTATTAATGCAGACCTTGGATTTGTGTGTCAATATGTAAGAATCCAGATGGATTCAAGCAGACTCACTTTCATTGAGTGCTCCAATCATGTGGTGCATCAGAGTGATTGATGGGAAAAATGTCTTTTTAAGGTGAGAGTGCACACTGTTATCTTGATTTGTAGGACAATGGTTGCTGAAACTGTCCCAAGAAAGACAACAGCGGGAGTTGTTTCTGTTGTCTGGAGCAATAGAGGAAATAGTGTAATGTTGTTATAGAGCCACAAATTCCACAGAGGGAGGAGGCCGGAGGTGGAGAGGGGCCAATGAAACGTCAGACATAGACACAGGAGACAACTGTTCCTCAATTTTGGTTTCATTTGACAATGGCCGCAATTGTTCCTTACTCTTAACCAAGTAGTTATTGTTAAATTGATTAGTAGGTTCATACTTATTAACTTAATTGAATATTGGGCTTGCATGTCTTCTCTCCATTGGCTGGATGTGTATTGGCTCAAAAGGCGACTTTATTGAGCTACTGTTGGACTAAGCGAGAGAGAGAGAGAGAGAGAGAGAGAGAGAGAGAGGAGCCTACCCCTCTTTGATTTCTTTATTTTACAAAAGAATAATACAATCCTAAAAATAAACTCTATAATACAAGTTACTTACGCCATAAACCCAACCCGTCTCCTCTTTGTCTTCCGCGAGCCAAGGTTTCAAGCCAGGCAGGTTCTCACATGTAGGAAAGCCACAGTGCGGCCGGATACTTTACAAATAAAACAAATTTCAAATAAAACACCAAGGTTCGTGGTGATTTTGGCTGTCTTGAGTTCTCAGCTGTGTCTACAGAGAGAACACGGGATCAGGCACACGGAGAGAGAGACCGACGGAAGGACAGACAGACAGACAGACAGACAGACACACACACACACACACCACACACACACACACTGGGAGCGAGGAGCGATATTTCCACTGTGGCATGTATTCAATGTCCTTATGTGCATTCTGATTTTCGCCCACATTTTTCACTTGTGAAGATAAGCATTCGAAATAGAAAGTAGCTACAATTTTTATGATCCGTCACCATGAAACATCATCTATCTGAAATCTGATAGAACATATTTTCGAGAGCTGGCCTCGTAGCCACCAAGCGCTGTTGTGCTTCCACACCACTCTGGCTCTCTGTCATTAGCGGTGCATCGCCCCGACCGCAGACACAGATTGTGTTTAAAAAAAGAAATAAAAAAAAAAAGAAATACTGTCCCTGCCAGCCACCATCTACCAATGCAGGCCAATTATAAATGCAAATCACTATACAGCTTGCTTACTCACTCTCCCCCTCTCACTCACTCTTTAAGCAGAAGTGCCTGGCCCGACTCCACTGCTTCTCATGTGTAGACGGCCCTTTGTGTCTCAAGCTGCTGGACGCTTGTTAGTTCACACTTTTTCACCGACAGAGCTTAGAGGGAGATAAAGAGCAATGGAAATTCCTACTTTATCGCCCAGTTTTCTTTTTTTTTTCAGACTTGCAAAGTGTGATTCTAAGTGTGTACTCCTTCTTGATCACTTTTAAGTGATAGAAGCTAAGATCAAGGTAAATTGTGGTAATAGTCATGTAATAAAATGACCATCCAAATACTCTTACCAATTACTAAAGCCTAATACATCAAGGAGAATAAAGCCTTCGGGGGGGGGAAAGGGTAGAGGAAGGAAAAACAGTAAACACATTCCCTGGAGAGATGTCGGTACTGTATAACTTCAAACATGCTGAGTGAGAGCTTTATGGAAATCAAACAGAAAATCATTTCAACTGGGGCGATGCAGCAGGAATGGCTTCTTCTTACGGTTGCTACACCTTCGGTATCTTACTTTCTCCTTGTATTTGAGTCTTTCCGTAACTGTTTCCCCACACTCTCAACGGATTAGGATTTATGTTCATAGGACTATTTCACTCATAAGAAAAAAAAAGGAAACAAAAGAATTGAATAAATAAAGAGAGAACAAAGCTGGCAATTACTTTTGGGTATTTATGTGGTTTGGATGCCCAAGTTATTGCATTGCATTTGTCCAAACTCCCTGCAGACTCACAGCCTCTAAGAGAAACCCCTTTATATTGGCCACTTCTTTTTCCACATTAGATTGCTATTTTGTATATGTTGTTTTACCATATTACCTCTTTGAAAGTGCTCTTGGAGACAGACAACACAGTACAAATACACAAAGCCCCATATGAGCCACGTTATTAAACCCAACACGTGCTCTCCAAAAAAATCCACAGACTGCAGAACTTGAAACTTAAACTGAAATTAAATAAATAGCTGAGAGAGCATGATACTCCCTCTAAAACGCCAATCTTCATGATAAGCACTAGCAAAGGACACAAAACATTACACAGGAGATAATGTGGGCAGAAATCAGACCGTGTGCTCAACTCCACCGCACGGTCTGAAGTCTAAAGTCTGCCATGTTTTAGGCATAGAAGAACCCTGAACGACTGCATGGTGCAGTTGATGTTATCTTGCAGGTTTCTCTTCCAGAAAGTTGCACCACTGAAATAATGTGTGCAAAGAACAAAAAAAAACAGGTCACTTGTTTTTTAGTCTGGTTTATGAGATGTCTAAGAATTGGAAAATGCAACTCAAAGGCCAGTTCACCAGAAAGAAAAAATACATGTTCTTGCCTTCCTTTCTCAATTTCCTCCTACTTAACCCTCCTCTTTTACAGCCATCTCCATATCCTGCACTGCTAGAACTACATTTACTTATGGTACAGTCAAGAGTTTGATTGATTTAAAAAAAAAAATTAAATCAAAGTTATTAGCAACATATCCGAGGCAGCTTAGAAATCAACAACACAATGTTTGTGTAATCTAGTCAATGCCAAACATTCTCGATCAGATTTGGAAGAATTTGGAAGATTTTACAAAGACTAACAAAAAGCCTGGCCACAGAAAAGCTACTTTTATTTTATTTAGTTGCTCATTTAAATCAACCACCCAATGAAATGAGCTGGTTTGACCAATAGACCAAACACCTGACCTTCTTCCTGGATTCCCTTTGTTTTGTTCCCGCCCCCGGACATATCCGACCAATGAGAGGGCTGGAGGTTTTCGCGTGATTTGTAATGACGCAATCTGGTACACTTGGGTTTTTCCAGGTGTGAAACCAAACGACCAAGGGCAAATCGCTCCAATTTCCCTAACTCACCAACTGATTTGGACCAAAGTAAATGAAATACAGGTGTGAAGGAGACTGATGAACCCCAACCCTGAGACGGACGACTTCAGTTATCATCAAACTAATTTACTGATATTGTAATGTGGTAAATGAAACAACGCATTTGTATGAATTTTTCTACTCAAATGAGTTATTGTCCAAAATTATCTTTTAACGCTCTGGGCCCTGAGGCCATTTTTACAGTTTATTTCCGTCTGGATTTATTTTATATAAAGCTTGTAAAACATCAACCCTGTTGTCTACAGTCAAGATGTGAACATCATTTTTTTTAGGACAAACTGGGTTATTAGAATATTTGGGTTGCAGTGAGGTCACTTGCTTTTTAAAAATGGTTGTAGGGCCTTAAAGAAAATAAATAAATAATAAATAAATCTTCCAGATATGTATTGATATCACAGACATAAGTAAAACCTCTCTAAGCCATTTCCATTCTAAAACACTTCTCATATGTCTTTGGAGTCACACTGTGAAGAAATAATCATTGCAACTTATACAGTTGACAAAATACATGCATTTTTTCCAAAAAGTCAAGACTTTCGCTCTCATGACATTTACTTATGCCAATAATAACATAATAATGTCATTTTTATTGATATTACACCCACAGCAATGTTATACAAGCAATATGTGTCTAAATAGTGCACCATTTGGCCTTCCATAGAGTACACAGGCATTTTTGTCCCCTCTGGCCTTCCATACAAGAGGGGTGCCTTTATCTCCCAAATATGCATGTATTTCCTGAAAATAGACAGGACAGAGACAGAGCGGGAGAGACCAGAGATTAGATGAACGATTCAGCGGCTAAAATGAGCCAAAACGCAATGAATTATGGACATAAAGTGGACCAATCTTGGATATAACAGTATGGATTTAAGCCCAAAGAGGCTGAAGTTCCAGGCTGGATAGAAAACCCCCTGTAGAGGCTAGAAAGACAGGAAAAGACCGCCGTAAACATGAAATCGTCAGGATTTAAACAAAACCGAAAGTGAGTAAATCACTTGTATCGTTCAAAAGTTATAAACTATGAATCAGAGGTACTTTTTTACTCGGGCGAGTGTCTCGGGCTCAGAGGGTTAAATGTGTATGACTACTAGGGATGGGGATGGGGATCGACCATTTATATTGAGAATGATAGCATTTTCGAGATTGCTCTAGCCGAGTCTTTATCACACCATTATCGCTACTGTTCTAATTATTCGGAGACAACAAATTCTTCTAAAAATCTTAACAGAACTATTATTGCGGTCTGTTTCTGTTTTAGCCCTCTGGGCCCCTAAGGTATTTTTTGACAACTTATGGTCATATCTACTATACTGCGCCCTATACACGACTTTGTTTCAACTGAATTGATGGACCAGCCATTCATTGGCTGACAATGTCAAGAATTTCAGATGGCCTCCCAGAGCATCATGGGAAAATCAAAATGGAGGTACGCATTCAACTTAGCTGTGATAATCGACCAAAAAGCCATCAATTATGGACATGAATATAAAATGTTTGGCTTTATTGCACAAAGACCCTGAAAAAATACTGTTTTTTAGCATTTTTTAGCTCGATTTTTTTAGCTGATTAAGTAGCCAGTCTGACTGTGTTTGAATGATCTTGAAATATGTTAGCCGGGGACATACCGGACATCTTCTCCACTTTCGCCTTTTCGCTGTCACATGATAAACTCACAGGTGCTGTGCTAATGCTGCTAAGGGTATCGTCGCTTTGCCGTCTCCGTAAAACTAGAAGAAGGACACATGGACGACACACGTGTCAAAATCCAGATTTCAGGAACAAGAGTCTCCTTCTTCACCCAGAAAGGGAAAAAGGATATAAGAGCAAGAGACCGTCTTTTTTGAATCGTGAGGGCTACCATAGCTGTTACATGCACTTTGAGAGTTGATTGCGATATATGATCTCAGCTCTAGATGGGAGAATCCCTCCCGATTGGACCTTTAACCAGCGGCGGCGGACTTGTTGGACCATGCAAACACAGCGTCCCTCTTTAATTCCTTCAACCAGCTTCTAGAAAAGGTCGTCATAGCGAAATACCTTCACATTGGACCTCTAAGTAGAATATTTTCTACTCTTTCCACCTCTGGGTATTCCTGCTCGGAACATGTATCCTGTACAGCATGTGCCGACATCAGATTACAGGATTGTGGGTTCTAAAGCAGCCCTCAGATAATTACCTCTCTGTCTGCAGCTGCCATTCCAGCCACTGAGGTGTGAAGCTGCCGTACGCACCTGTAAGGTGTCAGGGACTCTCTATTTATTGTAACCACACACTCCTTGCCTGGCGAACACAATGTGCTTCACTCTCCCGGCGCACAGACAGGGGAGGAAGTGAGACGGCATCAGAGTGAATGCGGCAGTTGTGAGATGAAATAGATTTTGGTTTATCTGACAGGTAACATCCACCTTTTTTTCATCTCCGTCTCAGAGGCAGTTGTGTCTGCCTCACAGCATTACTGTCAAGCTGATCTATGATGGAACCACTCTAACTTCTCCTCATGTTAGCCTTATGGCTCTAATCACAGATAGTATGTTCAACCCTCGGAGCAGGCCGGTTTTTTTTTCAAATCTGTTTGAGTTCTAGGAACAAGTGTTGCAGAGCAGTTCAGGCTGCAAATGCAGCGCGGAAAGTATAAAATCCAGAATATCTGATTTCAAAGGGAGCAGATTGGGATCAGATTAGCATTAGAGCTGCAAAGATGAATCGCTTAATCAACTAGCTGTCAACTATTAAATTAATCACCTACAAATTTTATAATTGATAAATCGGTTTTGAGTCATTTTCTTATGAAAAAAATCTTTGATTCTAGCTTCTGAAATGTGAATATTTTCAAGTTCCTCCTCTGTGACAGTAACTGAAATCTTTGAGTTGTGGACAAAACGACATTTGAGGATGTCATCTTGGGCTTTGGGGAATCATTGATCCATATTTTTTTACCATTTTCTGACATTTTAGAGACCAAACACTCATTGATTATTCCAGAATATAATCGACAGATTGATTGACGATGAAAATAGTCCTTAGGTGGCCCTTAATTAGCATGACGTTAGCGTGACGGACATATGGAAAGGCTTTTTACGCTCTGAAACTACAATATAAAGGAAATATGCATATTTCATAAATAATCTCTCAATCAAATGATGATCTGCGGAGATGCACATGCGCGGCTGATTCCCAAACTCGGAATCAACCAAATGAATCTGGTTAAACTTTACAGAGATGCCCTTTCAAATTTCATTACGTTATGACTGTGCACATGGGCCGTCTGTGTATCCTGCTGTGGTTTTCTGGTTTTAGTGTGACGCACGGCGCAACGCTGACGGACTCCAAATGATTCAGATCAACTTTGCATGTGTAAGCAGTGCTCAAACATTTCAAACACACGGAGGTGGTTGTTACAACTGGAAATATGAGTTGAAGAGGTGACTTGGATCAATAGCGTAGCGCCGAGTGTACGGTGTGTCGTCATCAGACCACACACAGAGCTCACACGTCCCCGCAGCCTTCAATCTATGACAGGAGCACCACAAGGGAAATGAGGCACTGTGTGTGTGTGCGTGTGTGTGTTTGTGTGGTGTGTGTGTGTGTGTGTGTTGTTTGGTGTGTGTGTGTGTGGTGTGTGTGGTGTGTGTGGGTGTGTTGAGGAAGAGAAAGACCTCAGAGCCCTGGGGACAGTGTGTCACATAAGCTCCATCACAAGGCCGCTTTATTGGGCCTGGCATGGGTCAGACCCCTACTGTCATCTTCAATATGCCCACCACCTGCTCACACACACACAAACACACACCACACACACATATCCATATGTGTACACGCTCACCAGACACACACTCATTCATACACAAACCGGCACACATGACTTGCAAAGAATTCATCTGGTGTTTTCTGGTAATTGCAACAAACACCAAATCTGGACATGTTCACATTCATTTCCAGGACCCCAGAGGTGGGGGCTAATTTCAAACAGCCTCCCCCTCTCACACGCAGGCCTCTGTCTTTTTTTTTTTTCCTCCACCCTTCTTCTCCGTAGTTTTTTTTTTCACCCTCTCATCTCATAAAGGGGGGGAAACATTCTTATACAGCGGCCAGTTATGCAGACGGTTATTCTTAAGAGATGCAAAAGTGAATGAAATTCTTGATTCCTTACCCGAAAGTGTTCATGCCACTCTGCCTTCAGATTCCCATGTCTAAGATATACGCCCAGGCCTCAGTGCCAGGGACTCGGCCGCCATAATTTAAATTACAACGCAAGAAGATTTGCAACGGAGCCACAATCAGCTCTAAATGCATAGCAAATCAGCCACTTACTCCCTTCTTTCTAACTAATGCCAGTCTAGTTTTTTATAGTCATTCCCATACAATGTAGCTTTAATACATCAGGCATGTACTACATGTAATATATATTTATTCTGTATTCTGCTGTTTTTTGTCTTACTTTGCCCTCAGTTCATGGTCCGTTGTTTAGCTTTTGATACATATGTGATTGCATTTATTTGCTTCCCACATACAACTGGCACACTGAACTATCCATTATCACAAAATTGCCCACGTGGTAACAGTGAGAGTGTGTTGCTTTTTTCCCCCCCTCACGAGCACAAGTGTGGTTGTGTGTATGACCGTGTGAATCGCTGTTGTGCGCACATGTCTGTTCTGTGTGATAGTGTGTGCCTGCTAGTGTGCTTGTGTGTGTGTTTGTGTTGTGGTGTGTGGTGTGTGTTCCCTGATGGATAAGTCTGAGTGGTTAGGAGGGAACAAGGTCGCTGGTGTCGGCTGCCAGGAAGACTGAACAAAGCCAATCACGTTACCTTCCTGTCCAAAACGCATGGCAGAGAGAGACTGCATCTAACAACATTTGTGGTATAACTCTGAGCATGCCACCCTGCCTGCCCCCCTCCCCCCACAC
>NW_022605425.1:0-14779 GCF_008692095.1 Etheostoma spectabile
AGACACAGACACAGGGAGAGAGAGAGAGGGACACACACATAACGCACAGGGGAGACCGGGAGGAAGAGAGAAGAGAGGAAAGAGATAGAGAGAGAGACAGAGACAGACAGACAGAAAAAAGTGAGACAGAACAGGGAGAGAGGACCAAGCTGAGGCTCAGACCGTCTCTGCAGGAGAGCTTTGGCCATTAAAGGATCATACTACACCCAAATCCCGGGTGTCTCACCAGCAAGTCATCTCCGTCTGAAGACAGTCACAGGTCACTAGAACGCTGTTCAACTGTGAAATGCAGGTGGGACTGTTAAAAGGTAGGGCTGCAGTGTGAAAGAGCAAAGGTTAAAGGAAAAGTTCAAAACCTAAAAAAACCCCGTGATAAAGCTCATTTTTCCTCTTAGTGCCGCGGTTTTGACAAAACAGCTGCAGTTCACGTTAACACTGCCAAACAAAGCAAACAAACCGAATGAAAGAAATGACGTCTTATCAATACGTTTCACAAATCTAAATGTTTGAATATCTCAGGGTTCTCAAATAATCAATAGACCTCGCTGGGAACATTTGAATTAAGTTTCTATGTCGTCTGGAAAGACATTACTGCGGTCAAATGCAATTTCTTTCTCCTCAAATACCATTGTATTAAACAACTAATCTATTATTGATTAGCAGAAAATGTTTAGAAACAGTTTGGAAGTTGTGTTCATCCCCTCATGTGACAACTTCCTGTTTGTCTTTGTCTATTATGATAGTAAATTCTACATCTTTAAGTTTAGAACTGGGGGGTGTGTCAGCATTTATAACTTTTTTTTCGGACATGTTATAGACCAAATATTTAGTGAAGTTCGTTAGTATTTGGCAGATGAATTGATAGAGAAAATATGTTAGTTCCAGCCCTGTGCCACTGTGCACCAGTCAGTCTCTCAACGCCTCAGCTAATTCCCACTGAAGCTATGGATCTAATCAACTCTGGTTGTTTTCGAGTCAACTTTAAGACCAACATGTACTTCCAATTAATTTGCTTTTTAAGACAGACTACAATACATGCTGTTTTGTGTGAAACCGTTTAAGCTTCTGTTGAGAGACACATTGAAAGATATTTGATGGGAAGAATAAAACTGGACAATAGACAACGTAGTGACCGCTGGGCAGTCAATACCTTCACTTATGAATCCCTCGACTCTGAGAGTGCATTAATAAACAGGCCTAGGGACCAGCAGAGGATCCAGAGGGGTTTCTCACTGCAGTGCAGCCGGAGAATGAGGGAGTGGAGCATGTGTTGTTCTACGCTGTGAAGAGGTTGCAGAGGTGCAGAGAGAGAGAGAGAGAGAGAGAGAGAGAGAGAGAGAGAGAGAAGAGAGAGAGAGAGCTGCCGAACGTTCAACATTCACACGCCCAGGAGTTTATTCGGCTGTGGCCCCGGGCTCCGCACACACCCAAGACACAGATGCTGGATGTGAGCTCAGTGTTCAGAAAAAACATACACGCGCGCGCACGCACGCGCACACACACACAACACACACAACACTTTGCTGGGTCCGGTCACACATCATAGGCATCCTGACCAGGCCAGCTGCCAAAATAATGCCATAATGCCATAAGCAGTTGTCAGAATCACTTATGGCCTAAAAAATATTGCAATGGCTCTACTGTTATCTATGTAAAACACCCTAACACAATAAAAAGTCTGCGTCCATGCGACCATAACATATAAAGACGGAAAGGGATAGGAAACAGAAAGTGGCTGGGAATTGCAAATAACGTAAAAATAAATAAATTGAAAACGCATTAGCAGGCAAACGGGCTAAAGATGGGAGATGCAGAGAAATGCAGATGCAGTCAGTCCTTAATTCAGTGAATGGAAGGGCGCTGAACAGAGGGTGTGTGGTGCGTAATTACGGTTAATGCATCCCCCATTATTTCTTTGAGAAGCCCTCAAAAATAATGTATGGTTTTAATACTAAAATCCTCAAAATATTTCACATGGCAGCAGCTGTGACATGTTCCATGTGTTGTTGTGCCTCAGTATACCTTTGTTTGACAAAGGGTGGAATAATAAACTCTTACTTCTGTATAATGCTAGAAAATGTAATTTAGCTATAATATTCTTAGGCCAACACACGTTTGCTGTATATTTGCATCCGATGCTTCTAAAACGGGATCACAGTAGTTCTCTGTTGCGTGAGATAATAGACACCAGCGGGCAGAAACAACAGGGGGCACAGCGCCATGTAGAAGCAGAATGAGGACAGCACAAAGAGGGAAGGGACAGTGTGTGTGGACACCATTTTTTACTTTTTTTACGATCTGTGATAAGTAATACAAGCTGAACCAGTTCAAAAGTCAGCTCCGGGGGTTAAGTGCATGCTGCCCAAAATAGCACTTATCGGTGGCTTACCTGCGATTGTATCGTGAGCGCGATGAAAAAAATCACAGTCCTCTGCAGGTGGAGGTGTCCTCGGTGTCTGCAACACTCCTCATTCTACTTCCGGGGATCTTTCTGCCTCCCGTTTCTGGATCGAGCCGAGTTATCCTGTGCGCTCTGTGCTCTCCCATCCTTGCGTCATGGGATTGGGGAACGTGTAGTGCGCTTTGGCGGTGGCTGTGGTGGTGTCCCTCCTCCTTCTCCCTCCCACGGCGTCCGTCCGTCCGTCCGCCCAGCTCTCCTCCTCTCCGGTCTTACAACCCTCAAACTTCAAGAGCTACTACTTCATCACGTCCAGCTCGGAAGAAACCATAACTACCTCTGTCTTCGCTTAAAATGATGCCCCCACCCAGCGACCCACAAACACACACCTGACCACCCCCTTGACGCTGTGTCCAGTGTGGATTACCACTGGGAATCACACATGCTCACAAACATCACAACGCGTTGCATAAACACACTCCCCTCGCGCCGTATTCCTCCCACACCTGCTTTAAGAGGCTTTAAATGTCCAATCTGCCGGCTCACTTGACTTGAACTCTCATTCCAATTGGCTCACACTCCCTCTTCTCCTTCTTCTGTCTCTCTTCAAACCTGATCCACGCACCCAAAAACCCAAGAGAAACCTAATAATATATAGTATATTCATGCCACTTTGGAGCAGCGAAGTTGCGTCTCTCAGCGGAATGATCTCACGTTGCGCTCTTTCTTCTACGCAGCGGCTTGGTCATTTGTTAACTCAATACCAAGCCCGGCGGCGCAGATTCAGTGTGGAAAACAATGAGAGAGAGAGAGAGAGAGAGAGGAGAGAGAGAGAGAGAGAGAGAGAGAGAGAGAGAGAGAGAGAGAGAGAGAGAGAGAGAGAGAGAGAGAGAGAGAGAGGAGGGTGTGTCCCGAGGCAGGGAATATCCGTCTTCAGCTCTTGTCCGAATGGTTCCCAGCGCGCACCAGGGCGCACATCCCTTATTCTCTCTCTACACACATTGCGCAACCTGCACACCAACCCAAACTTTTTTCTACATTTGCGCATGACACGGATTACTGAATGCGTTTCAGTTTCCTCTGTGGGCTTTCTGTTTCCTCCCAACCTTTTGTAGCACCTCGCTGGTTCTCCTCCTCCAGTTTCAGGCCTCTGCTGCTTCAAAGCTCCGCTTTGCCAATTAACTGCTTTTCACAGTTTCGCTCTGATGGCCTCTGAACGGGAAACATAATTAAAATACCGCTCTGCTACACATGGTGACATTGTAGGCTAGTTATTCACAAATACCTCGACAAAAAAAGCAGGAAAACTACACAAATATTCAACTTTGGAGAGTGGTCTCTCTATAAGTGAACAGATATTGCGCGCATGGTCATGGCACACGTGCCTAAACACACCTGCACACTGATTTCTTAATATATGTTACCATCATACCCACATTAAAAGACTTGTTCCGGCCTGTTGACTGTGCGCACATGCCGCTGCTTAATGATGCTGCCGAAGGCAATAAATACTAACCGGGTGAGCGCATAAACATAAAAGAGAATTGTAGATAGCGTCTTTTGAATATTGGCACCGGTCACATGGCATATTTTCCACATCTAATTTCCAGAGGTCTTCTTGTTGGATTCAGGACCTCCACACAATGTCCTTCTTCATCGGATGAAATCTAATGAGATTCTGCCTCCCTCCTCACGGGCTTGTTGCTCAAGAGCTTCCCTGACAACCGCTGGTGTTTCCGCGGCCTGGCACTCAGCAGTGACCCTCGGAGCAGAACAGAGGGCTCTTAAGGAGCAGAGGGTTGATTTGCATAGAGGAGCAGTAACCTCTAAACATGAGCTGAATTCTAACCAACCATCCGGAAACGCGCAGACATCTCTGGGCCTGCTCATCGGCTGCTGTGTGAGGTTCACCTGAGGAAGGGGCCAACAAACATCTACTACCTTTTATACTCTTTAACGCGTCTTTTAATGGTAAGTCTTGAGTTACGTATTTGGCACCATCTAATGGCCACACGTGTCCTTTTGTCAGATATTACATGAAACTCTTTTAAAAAAGTTGTCTCCTTCACATCAAGTAGCTTCAAGTTAGTTAAAATCACTTATATCACTATAACATCTTTTTTTTTTTTTCCAGTCAGCCTTCTCACTGTAAGTGAAATATTAATGAAATAAAAAATAAAAATCTTGTTTTGTTTTTTAAGACTGGACGATTCACTATTCCCCAAATGGCAGAATGGCATATTTGGGATCTGAGGGTCTGTGGGTTTTAGCCACACAGCATGAGTTTGTACATGATGACTGACTGGTAATAAAATGTGACCGTTTTAAAAAGCAAACAGTCACACCATTACCATTCAAAGAGTGCCCATCGATGCAGATGTACCGTCACGAGCTGATTTTTGAGCTCACTCACAGACAACTCCCACGCACAACCCACTGGAAAAGTTGCCATTCAGTCCCTGCAACTGAAAGATCACTGTGTTGGTGAATGGAAAGGCACTAGGCGTGTTGCCAAGAGCATGCAAGACGCACACCACCCCGATGGCTAAGGTCAGCGCTTTCTCAAGACAAAATAGGGGAGTGTGGAAAGGCTTGGGAAACTACAGAAGAATGTGCATTTCTGTGTACACTGTTGAGCTGACTTGAAGACAATCAGTCGGGGCACAGTTTAAGTCCACAACAGGGAGGCCCTGTGTGCGCGGGCACAGTTGATAGTGAAGTCTAAATTAAGCTTTTCAGGCCTAATTCATACATCACTCCGCCCCACACTCATGAATCCAGCCTTTGAAAGGAGGCAGTGGTCCTCATTGGCCTGTAATTACTACAGTGTGTGAAGGGATGTGCTGCGAAACACACAGCAGGCATTTACTAATTGGTAAACTCCAGACAATTGTATCTATTTGCATTCATTAGATATTTGTTTAAACAAGACTCAGTCTTCATAAAAGGAGGCCTACAGCATCCTAATTCTGAGGTACTCCTACTTTACTTGATTATTTGACCGTTTGCCACTTTATACTTTTACTCCACTACATTACAAAGACACATCAGTACATTTTTCCGACAACTTTACAGAGTATGATTCTGAAAATTAATACATATAAATTACAACACAAAATATAATTACACAAAAATATATGTGATATATTGAATTAGCTACTCCACAATTTATTGAACATTAACAGGCTGATTAACACTGGCATGGGTCCTTCTGTCTGCATGAGAATTTTGAGCCTTCAAATTCACATGAGTATTTTCACACAAATATATATATATATATTTATTTTTTATAAAGATCTTAGTTAATTAGTTACTTTTCTTCACTGACTGCAACGCAGTCATGTGAGATTAGTGTAAAGCAGCTAGTGTTCATCAAAGTGCACGATCCGCATGCATCAAATGAATATGCTTTATATGAACAACTCCTGTAGCTAAAAAACCACAGGAAACTGATTTGGTCTAGCGTAGTTGAATTGGTATTTTTACAAACATCAGCACTAATGCTACAGATGTGTTCCCAGAGCTGAATTCTAAATAAATTATTATCATTCGACATCTAAAACAGTGCCAGCCAAGCAGTTACAACCTAAACTTTATGTTCTCTGGTTCCTGAATAATAGACAGAGGAAGAAAACACTACAGTAAAAAAATGGCAAGGTACGATGCTCTAGAGCGGCCAGTAACTTATGTAATCTAATGATTTTTCAAATGTTCAAAGGCACAGAAGCCACACAGAAGCCAATAAAGATAAACATGTTTTGGTCGGGCATGTACCATGTACTTCAAAGCCCAAATTGAATGAGACTCCAATGGTTTACCTACTTTACAAGCAGGGGGCATATGATGATTTGTATGGAGGCCCATAATGCTCTGAACAAAGTGATTAGAGTTTGACTACTTTCTAATGAATACAGGACTAATATAAAGTTGTATTTTTTTCCCCTAAAAAGGCCAGAAGATACTTTTCTAAAAAGCATACATTGTATGTAGAAAGGGGCGTCCAGCAGTCTAGAGATTTAATCCAGCCTAGGACTATTGCTGTATGACATCAATGCCCTTCTCTCCCTACATTTCCTTTTGAGCTCACTTTAATAAAGAAAACAAATACAATAACTCCTTTGTCCTACAAAATGACAGTTTTAGTCATTTTATCAAAGAAAGTTATTTCCCCAAACAATCCATCTACAGAACTAACTATATTTCCGGTAATTGCCGTGTGCGAGTGTGTGTGTTGTCTTTCAAATATCTCATGAACCGTTCATCTCATCTGCTTAACACTTGGTTTCCTGGGTACCCTATGAACCTAGCGTTTGGAATTTGGAGCATTTCGGACAGCATTTTATATGGATATTAAACTGAATACAACTAAATGGCCATACAAAAAGGTTGAGTTAACAGTCCAGTTAAATTCACTCGAGCATTTTGCTAAGAGGAAACTCAATAAAAACGGCCTTTTTGCTGGCACTGGACGTTAAACTAAAGTCAGACCCTATGTCGTGGGGTTACATATTAAGGCTTGGGGACCTTCTATGAAGTTATTTTGGGGTACAATAGTTATGGAGAAAGCTACCGACCCATCCCTCTACCCACCTACCCCTGTGCAACACACCTCAACATCAGTGGTCCAAGAAAGTAGGTTGGTAGCACCATCTATTGACATGGGACGAACTCCCACTGCAACATAAATACATATGAAGAAGTGAGGCACAGCATTGTCTCAAAGAAAAAGTATTTTAATTATGAAAAGAAATAAGCTCCAGGTACAATGTCTGGTAGAGCAGACTCTGGGTGCAATGCTTAATGACAAACAGTTAAAAAAATACAGAAGACACATCAAGTTGCTCATGAATTCGATTCAAATCCCCTTCTGAAAAGTAAAGTAAAAAATAGAGTACACAAACAGGATTAGCCGAATAAAGAACTCCTTGATAAATTTACCTGACCATAATTTTAGGCCAAGAGTTCTGTCAGTGTGGACCGATAAAACACAGCAACTTGATGTAAAGAATGTATACTTACATGTAATCCTGGCCAAAGGGGGGGGGGGGGGGGGGAGGAGACACACCAAACAGCAAATGCCAATTTCTAAAAACATTTCCTAGTTCAGGTCACTGCTGTACATTAAAAAAAGACCTGTGCGTGCATGTAGGAAAAAGACCAGTCTGGAGGTTTTATTTCTTAGCGAATGAGATCTTCATGGCGTTCGCTTGTGTAATCTTAAAGCCTTGAAGTGCGTCTCGTGCAGCACCGGCCTGCACGTCGTTCTCAAACTCCACAAAGGCGATGTCGTGGCGACCAGGGACCAGACGCACCTCCTTGAACCCGGGGAACCTGAACACACAACAACACAGTCAGGCCTGGCATTCGACAAATAGACAAATGCGGAGAAATCAAAAGACAGAGAAGGAGTTGCTACTGACTGGTTGAAGAGCATGGAGAGCATGAGCTCGTTTGTCTCCTCTGGCAGGTGGTGAGGAAGAGGATGTGATTGGGAGGGTTTTCTGCAACCTGTGAGGATGAAAGACAGTAGAGGTCAGAATAGAACCACCAGGACAAAATGGTAACATGTCATTTTAACAAATGACAACATGTTCCAATCAGAACATACGAACCTGCTGGGGCATTTGTCCAGGCATCTGTCCGGGCATCATCTGGCCAGTAGGCATGGCACCAGGGGGCATCTGACCAGGTGCCATCCCAGGAGGAGGCATCATGCCAGGAGGGGGCATGTAGGGCGGCTGGCCTGGCATGTGCATCATACGGGGAGCCTGGCTCATGGGAGGCATTCCCTGATGAGTGAAGTACAACCATGATGAGTGTGTCAGTAGCTGGGATAAACATTTTCCCCCAAACTTATTTGCCCCTCCTAAAACCAATGATCTGAGCCTGCATGCTATTGTTCAGTCTGCTCAATGGAAATTTGGTGTTGCTTTATATCTATCTGCATGGATAGATGGAGACCAACCGTGGTAAGTAGGTTTTACTTTAATTATTCCCTCTTATCAGTCTTACAATGTTAAGCGTCTTCCAACAGTTCCTGGTTACCTGATTTTCACTATTCACACATGCAGCCACATTCAGGAACCTTTCACCTTGCACCTTTTTCCACTTGCCATGGCAATGCCAGAAGAGAATCCAAGCGCTTATCCCTGCAATGTATCCGCTTGTATTCACAACACAGCAGTACTGACATTTTTCCACGGAATTTTACTGGGTCTTTGAGGTGGAATTGTCAGTATGAACTTCCCAAATATCGAACCCTGCCCAAAGCAAATCCACCTTCATCCAGCAACACGGATCTCACAAGTGTTCGCTACTGCTATGTCACAATAGTTGTCGCCAACAGTTATTCTACAACTTGATGAAATATTAAATAAAACACCTATTGCCCTACTTACAGGCATGGCAGTCGGTACCCCAGCAACCATGGGTCCACCAGCTCCAGGGACACCCTTCTTAGCGCCACCTGCATCAGGTCCTTTAATCTTCTTCTTCTCCTTTTTACGGTCACGCTCCACATAAGTCCCCTTCATTTTAGCTATGATGTCAGAGTCCAGCTTGGCATACTGGATACGCTGTAGGATTGATATGCAGCAGACGTTACATTTGAGTTAGCATGCTTTTTGCCATCTTGTATTCGCTATTCACAGTTTGATTAACATACCATGGGTTTGTCGTAGAAAGGAAATCCCTGCATGGACCTCAGAGCATTGGAAGCGCTGTTAATCTCTTTGAAAATGACAAAGGCCTGCCCTTCATCTTATGTTTCGTGCAACCAAGATGTCCAAATCTGTCCGAACTGTGAGAAGATGGCGTACAACGACTTTTTCAACTCTGCAGAAACACGAACATGTCGAGAAACCATTAGTGTGATCATAGTGGCTCTCTGTGCGCTGTGTGTATTACATGTAACGTTAGCCAGAAACCGAAGGTTAGAATGATTCATTTACCATCTTTCTTGATTTCTCATTCAAATTATTATGTAGATTGTATGGTTGAGCCGTACGTCCGGTGTGGTCATTTTCTAGCCTGTGGATGAGAAATATTACTTTCAAATCAGTTAGGGTAATTCATGAATAGCCACTAAGCAGCCGACAAGCTACAACCATTCTAGCCATACCAACTTGGATAACGTGGGGTGAACGTTAGCATAAAAGCTAATACTAGCTATAGCTAACTTTCTTTAGCTTACTAGTTCTATGTATCTAGTCTCTCACACTGACAACTAAACAACAAACGTCCAAATAGGTTACCTAAGTCCATAAATGGATTGCAAAAGTTTTTGATAGCAAACAAAAAAACGTTTTTTTTGTCGAAGAACTACTCACCTCGGAAGGATGAATGAATCCCCGGCCTTTACAAATCCCGTGATCTGATCTCGCGATAATAAACAACACAAAGGGGGCGGGTCGTTTCGGTCGTGTTCTCTAAACGCCTCCTACACATAACTATTACATATGAGGTTTCCGAGTCTACTGGACCCGAGTGTATTTAACCCTGCTGTTAAATGTCTATATTTGAAATATGTGTTTCTTTTTAACCAAATGACCCCCCAAAAAAACATTTTTTTTTAGGTAATGGCAAATGCTCAACCATGATCAGATGTGTCATGCTTCTTGTTCTTATCGGGGTCCAGAGACGAAGAAGAAGAAGAAGAAGAAGAAGAAGAATCTGTTGTGTAAATTGAGTAGCAGTAGAGGGCGGTATGACCTTCTTGTGTATGGTGTATGATCCATACTCACGAAGTAAAGGAAGAAGAAGACGCTGCCAAATATGGGCAAAACACCACGGCTGTTAGCTCGCTGTGCTAGCTTCATAAGTGGGCGTACGAGCTAGCTAGTTTGTGAAAAATAACGAGCTCATTACTTTTGTGAACATTATCCCTTAAAATTATGATATTGTTGCACTTTATATTTTGTAACAAAAATTGAATTCAACACCGAGAAAAGATAACTTCGCTAACTTTCCGTACTGCTTGTTGGCAACAGTCAGAGCTGGCTAAGTTGTGAGAGGTATTTGAGTGAAGGGTAGGTAGGTAGGTAGGTAGGTTGTAGTAGTATGCGTTGTATAACAGTGTGTGTTGGCAATTGTCAAGAGATGCTGTAACCCATTTGCAAATATGCCACATATTAACTAAGCTACCACTCCTGTTAGGGTTAATCCTAAAAGAGCGCAGACAAGATGTCAGTGGGTTCCCCCTACCACACACCTCCTCCTCCTCCTCCTCCTCCTCCTCCAGGTCCACCACCTCCTCCAGCCTCAACGGCCAAGAAGAAGAAGCTGTATCAGACTATAGCCAGTAGCAGGAGTCCTGTGGAGGGGAACCACACAGAGGCCCGCTTACTGCTCAGTCAGAGGGAGAGCAGGTAAGATTTCAAATAAGATCATGGACTGTCATCTCCTTGTCTGGAATCAGATGTTCTAACTAATATGTCCCTGAATTCACAGGTGAGCTCTGAGCACGAACATTGACTTTTCTGTTGACATTAAGACAGAGGTGTTGTAACCTCAGTTGAGTAATTAATTTAAGTCACAGAAAATAAACCTGCATCTATTGTGATATTGATTATCATAAAGGTAATTTTCAAGTAAAAATGGTGGCAGTTCATAGGGAGTTGGTTTGGGAACCGGAGGGTTACCGGTTCAAGTCCCCGTATGGACCAAAAAAGTACAGAGTGTGGATTGGTGGCTGGAGAGATGCCACTTCACCTCCTGGGCACTGCCAGGTGCCCTTGAGCAAGGCACCGTACCCCCCCAACCGCTCAGGGCGCTGGTTCGGCTGGCAGCCCACTCACTCTGACATCTCTCCAGTAGTGCATGTACAGATCCTGAGCATGTGTGTGTGTGTGTGTAGTTCAGGACTGTGTGTTATAACTAACAAAGTGTGGACACAGAGTGTAAATTGTAATTTCCCCATTGGGATCAATAAACAAATTATATTAAAATTAAACATTCTTTTGTCAGTTTTGAGGCTTTCTAGCTTTTCTTTGTCTTATGGGATAGTTCATACCTTCAGGGTTTTCACTGTTGATTGGCCAAAACCAGCAAAAAAAAGACGTTACCTAAGGCTATAGGACATTGTGATGGGCCTTTTTTAACGGTTCATCCAGTAATTGAGTCTTAGCACTAGTAGTGTTACGCTGGACTGCTTTATAATGAAAAGTGTTACAAATATTTTGTTCATCTACATGCATATAAAGGTCGGTTGGAAACACCTCAATTTATGGTAATGTGATCCTGACTAAACATAACTACAGCACAGCTGAATCAACGTCTCTCACTGATACAAAGTCAACAAAAATCTGAATATTATAACCCTCACAAAGAAAGGATTCATATAATAGGACTTTTTTCACGGCAGACGTCTTGACTTGTACTAATAGGAAAAGCATTGTAAACATGTCTTCCTGAAAAACGGCTTTTGGAGGGTTGTTCAACTTGATTGGAATGGAACAATATAGATAGATAACTTTACGATACAATATGCAAATACAATATGTATTTGCATTCATGTTGTTGTTTTTTGTTCAGTTTTAGGAAGGACTTGCAGTGGATACTGGTGAACACATACGTGCCCTCCCTCATTCAAGATGGTCCACAGTACGTCAGCAAACCATGGTGTCAGACTAGAATGTGTCAACACCTGAATCTACATTAAACTTCTGTAGCACAAAACAACACTGTTACAACAACTGTTGTGTGTACAATGGGGATAATGTGTTATTCGTGGGCCGGAATGCTTTAATGTTTAAAGGTGCTCTCAGCAATGTCGCGTGTTTTTTAAGCTACATTTTTTTGTCACATACAGCAAACATCTCCTCACTATCCGCGAGCTACCTGTCCCCAGAACACACTGTAAAAACAGTAGACAGAGGGTCCACACACGGCAACAAAAACAATCTGCGCCAACCTGCACCATGAAGCCTAAACAGTGTTCCAGCAAATAATCGACAAGAAGGATATGAGGGTGGGGTTTGGGGGTTAGTGCGTAGAAGGGGTTGGGTGCAATGAGGAGGAGGGAGGGCGAGCTAGCCTCCGTTTTGTTTGACAGTACTTCAAAGTGACATCACCCAACATCGCTTAGAGCACCTTTTAAGTCAGTAATCTTGACATATTGTCCAGGGTGAGACTGTGAGCGTGTTATTCGTTTACCTTCAGGTGCGGCCTGGTGGCTTTGTGGATGTCCGCTCACCTTCGACAGCCCCAGCTGAGTATTGACATGGAAAACTGTGTTCAGACGGCTCTCAGCAGGGGATACACGGCACAGGGTGAAATGTTTTCAGGTGACAAAAGTGTGTTAACTCTTTTGAGCCAGTCTGTTTCAAAACGTGTAAAAAAAACAGAGTGGGGACCAAGAGCAAGAGGTGTGTTTTATGTAATGGATCCCTCATTTTTTAGTAAGGGCAGTAGATGTTTTCTGATAGCATTAAAAGCATTGAAGGTTGACTACATCCCTTGACATTACTGGGTGTCTTCAGAAGTTTAAATATGACATTAAACTCCAGATGTAGGATGTAATTAAAATATGTGTCAGTTTTATGACCAGATTTGCAACTGAAATTAGTTTATTAGTAGTAATTCACTCTGTGTTTCACAGGAAACAACTAAAATGCAATTTCACACAATGATGTTTTTTCATCTCATTAAAACATTTATTTTGTCAGTTGACAACATGGCCCTGCTGGCAGAGGAGGTTTGTGGCTGTAAGGCGGAGCTGCTGTCAGGGGGTTTGAGTGGGAACAATGCTGCAGCCATCATCGCCCACCTGTGGGGGAGACAGCCTGTCCTCATCCCGTATCCTAGACCCAAACAACAACTGTCATGAGGGGGTTCTGAAAGTAAATTCTTTATTTTGTGGTGTTTTTTTTTTACTGCTACTTATGTCATAAAAGAAAAGTTTATGATTACAAGACAGGAGACCTTGACAGTATGCACAGATATGATGAGGACTACAACCATGAGCCGTGCCAGCGCAGCGGACACAGGGCACACTGGGCAGTTGGTTCAGGTAAGATGTCAACAACGTTCCACTTCCGGGATTGGTCCCTTGCCACTGGAAATTCCACTGGATGTCACTCTGTACCGCCGGATGTCTGTCACCTTCCGCTTTCTTTGTGTTGGAATTTTAATCGCCGGTGGATTTCTGAGGACTATTGTTAACTGTCTCCTCAGATCTCTGCGGGGTAAATCCAGACAGCTAGCTAGACTATTTGTCCAATCAGAAAATAAAAACCTTTTTGAACGTGCACATGTTCCACCAAGTTCCTTCCCGAGGCTATTTTGCAGCGGCACCAGGGCTCTGTCCGGTGCTCACCACGGCCCAAGACAACTATGATTGGCTTTGAAGAAATGCCGATTTAAACCAGTGTGTTTTTCTTCCATCCCGGAATGCTGTGTGGACTAGCCAGACCCTCCACCGCAGCACTGTGGAGGAAGACAAAACTGCACTGTTTCCATGTAAACTTAGGTCCGACTTCTTTAAAACCACTTTTATGTGATAGAATCCTCTGAAAATAAACCTGCTTAACTGGTAATCTTGCTTTATGAAACACTTGTCAGCTGTCTGAAAACATCAACATGCCACATTTACGTCTTTGTTCCAGGTGTTCTCCTCGGTTTGGACCAGGGGAGCGTAAGCAAGGAGCACACTCACCCTGATCCCACTCTGCCCTGGCTCTACCTCGCCGTGGACAGCAGCTCTTCCTGTCCTGTTGCTAGCACAGCGGTCAAAGAGGTTACATCCTGGCTAAGCAGGGCAAAAGCCTGCACTACCAGCTGTGGAGTCTGGACAGCGTAGCTCAGAGCAACCAGCAGCTGAGGAAGATGGACCCTCATAGAGCTAATGACGGGACCCAGTACGTGGTTCCTCAGGGAGGGGTGGAAGCAGGGGCTGCTGAAAGGCGGTGTTGCTCCACACAAGGACACAGAAGCAACAATGAGTGTGACGCTGTACTCTTATCTGTAAAACAAAGTATACAAGCGGAAGTTTCTGAGACCCCTAACACACTGATCTGTTGAGGCGTAACGGTGTACTCTCATCCAGTCCAATGTGATTAATACCAGTTTAACCCCAAATCTGTAACTACCTGACTTTGACAAGTTTAGAATTTGTACACTATCCACATATTCTGGGTTAGTAGTCTTAATATTTCTAGTTATGAGGCCCTTTGCAGGCAGTGATTTTGGCAAATTAATAGGACTGCATTTCCAAGTGTTAATATGATGAAGAAACATTCATTTAATTTAAAAATAATTTACTGGATGAACAAAAACAAATTTTCACCACATTTAGCTTAAGATTCCATCAGAATTTCCAGAAAAATACACTTCAATACAAAATGATCCATATCTCCCCCCCCTAGACCATTCATCACTTTAATT
>NW_022605426.1:0-21264 GCF_008692095.1 Etheostoma spectabile
AAACACACTATCTTCGCAGAAGAGTTAAAAAGAGATACAAAAAAGAGGTTTAAATAAGTAGAAAGACTAAAAACTGGAGAGTACTGGAGAGGCATCCGTCTGCCACAGCGCCAAAACTACTATTAGTTTGCCAAAACTACTACTTAGTTGTAGGCCCCTGTCATTTGTGTCATATGTCACTTTGTACTTGTTTTTCGTCTTTTTGTTAATTTTTGTTCCGTGTTGTTATGCCCCTCTTTGTAGTCGTTTAGTGTCTCTTTGTAGTTGTTGTGACTGTTTGTAGTTATTGTGTGTCCTCTTTTTTGGTTTTCTGAGGCTATTTGTAGTTGCTTTGTGTCTCTTTGCATCTTATCATAGTCGTGAGTCTCTTGGTGTCTCCTGTCAGCTGTTTTGCATCTCTTTACATCTTTATGTGTCCTCTGCATGTCCCATTTTGCAGGTGTACCCAATAGGTACATTCAGCAATCCATCCATGCTCTTTGACATTTGGTCATAATCCCATGAAGTACAAATAAACTTATCACACATGTTAATGAACTGTAGTTTTGAGCTACAACTGAGCTAAACATTCTTTACATGCAAACTTATAATTTGAATATATGCCAATTTCTTTCAGATCCCGTGTGAAAAAACTGTCTCTGTCTCCTGTTGTTTGATGGAGACTTCCTCCCTGATCAGCCTGGCAACTTGTTTCACAACGCCGCTGAAATTGATTACCTTGCAGGGGTTAACAACATGGATGGATATCTGTTCACCTCGAAGGACATCCTTCCCTTGGTGACAAGAATCAAGACACTCTAGTGGTAAGGCCCGATCAAGATGTTTTTTTTGGCCCACCGCTTTCAAAGTTAAAGTGAAATTTGGAAGCAAAGACAGCAGAGTGGCAGAGTCTTTTTCCATACAGAGCTCTCTGCCCTATTTTTCCCTGCAGAGAAGACATAAAGAGGCTCCTTGCTCATACACACCAAGAGACGGGGCAAGCTGGTTTGGAGATTGCCTTTGCTGGAATACTCGTCCAACTGGGGATCACACCCCCCAGAACACCATTAAGACAGCTGCTGTGGATATTGGGACTGACTACCTCTTCCTGGTTCCTACACACTGCCATCGTCCAGCATGCAGCTAATGCCAAGTGAGGCCAACTGCTTGATTTCTTTGCCTTCAAATATCTTTTAGTTGCTATTTTAAAGAAGAATGGCAGACTTTCATTGCAACCTCACCTTGCAATATTCTCAGAAGACTTTGAGACTTTGCCATCTTTCATAATGTGTTCAGACACTTAAAACCAATCTGAGCCTGTCAGTTGCAAAAACAGCACTTTTTAGTGGACCTACATTGATTTTTACTATTGCCCCTTAGGATTACCTGTAGCCCAGTTTGCAGCTGCCAGTTTACAATGCTCGCGCTCAATACTGGACCAATTTCAAAGGTTTTTGTTCACATTAGTCACTTAGACACACATGCATGGGAAAATAGGTTGAATAAGACTGATATTTCCATTTTAAAATACACTTTTTATACACAAGATTGTTTTTTTCTTTAGTGCCTTTGAACATTGAGGGCAAAGTTTTGTGACTGGCCATAACCAGATTGTTGCCAATTGTAATGCCAGACATACACCCACTAAACACACAGTGATGGTTTTTAACAGATCTGGCCGTACCTACTCCTACCTGCTGTCTGAGCCCAGTTTATTGGCTGGACCAGGCAAACCTACCACGACTGGGTGGGAGCCGATCACGCTGATGACCTGCAGTACGGTTTGGCAAACCCTTTACCACACCAAAAGCTTATGGGGACAGACAGAGAGACCTGTCTGGCTATATCATTGCCTACTGGACTAACTTTGCCAGAACTGGGTACAACCACTTTTCATGCATGTGATACTTGTAACTTTTTAACAGTTTGAGGATTATTTTACTACAAACTAAGGATCTTCCCTTCTACTACTTTTTTTTTTACAGAAACCCAAACAAAGAAACCTAAAGGTGCCTGTGACTTGGCTGAATTCACCAGCACTGGACAGCAGTTCCTGGACATCAATGCTAAGATGATGCCAGCTCCATTGGACAGGAAATGAGGCAGCGTTTTTTGTCCACCTTTGGACCAGCACCCTTCCCAGCCTCCCATCACATGCTCAGTGATGCATTTTTTTCATTAAAATACACCAATATACAAATAAAAGTGTGTACAAGAACCTCATGTTAAAAATAGAAATCAGGGTCAACTTGAATGCCTACCTAAAGTTGTAGCTTTTTATCACCAGTGGATGTTTGTTGACTTCAGCAAAAGAGTTTGTCTCATAATAAATAACAATAAGACGTGACACAATCTCCCACACACATCATATGAAGACTTTAACATACTGTAGCCATCCGCCCTCAATTCACATCCAAAAATTAAAGCTTAAATAAGGATGTTAATTGAATGTGACCCCAACACAAGCCAAATCAAGACTGAAAGCAACAACATTTTTCTCTGTTTTTTGATCTGTAAAAATCCAGATCTGCATTAACAAAAACGTTTGATACAGACATGGATTACATCTGCTGTAATCCATGTGTTTGACAATGTGCCACATGAGAGTGTAGTATTACTTTCTCCAAATCTACCTGCCGTGACATACCGATTTATATATCGTCTTAGTGAAAACATGCCTCTAGTGGGGTTTCTACTTTAAAGTGTTCATATTAGGCTTTTGGCTTTTTTCCCTTTCCTTTAGTGTGTTAAATATATTTTTGTGCTCGTTATAGGTGTACAAAGTGAAAAAGCCCAAAGTCTCCCCCAAGGACTTACCATCTCCAACAGAAAACCTGTTCACAAACTGCTCCAAACAGCTCTACTGTATCCAGCCTTTACTTCTGTGACAAACCGTGTCACTTTGTAACACGTGTTTATAATCTTTGCCTAGTTGCTAGCATGGCACGCCCTCATCCTCTAGTACTGACTGGCTAGTAGTCCTTACCTAGCTTCTGCACATCTGCAACTCTAAACAAAATTAGAACAAAGTGAGATGTCTCACTCTGTAGCTAAAACAGAGAGCTCAGCACACGGGTGAAAAGAGGAGCTATGGCCATGTGCAGTACAACAAAAGTATGGTGTTGTTTTAATGAACCCATGTAAACCTATTCTGACATTACCCTCCAATACAAGTATGAACCTGAATTTGGCATAATATGAGCTCCTATCTATTTGACACACTGCTGTACTTTGTCAAGAGGGAGGAGAAGGGAAACTTGTTAAGCATGCAGTTTTGTGTTAATTCATGCAGATAATTAGCGCATAACGCACTAATCTTCACACATACATTCACAAATTGTTATTTTTCTAAATTGCGTATGAGCATATGTAGTGTGATTAGGCTCCTGGCTTCTTACACTAAGGAGAAGGGCAAGGCTGGTTTGGCCAAAGCTTACTCCACATACACCTCCACCTGGAGCTCAAACCCCAGCAGGGAGACAGAGCTGAGAAAACACTAAGAAGACCAATGAGTTTAGAACAGACTTCCCTCGTCCTATTCAGGGATAACTTTTTATTTTAGGGCAAGTTGATTTCTCTGGTTATGTCCGCTAATTGGCCTGCATTTACCAACACTGCACTATAAATCCAATACACACTGATATGTGCAAAGCCAATATTACATTACAGTCTGAGATCTTGCATTACCTACAAGTGGCGCATGCAGCGCACGAATCAGGCCCAGGCATGTTACGTACAGGTTAAATATACAGGCTTGTATGGCCTTACCCTTCACATGTAAAACATATTAAACTAATAAATATTGTAATTGTTAGAGATTTTACTTTGCCTATAATGCTCAAATTTTTTATACTGCTCTTGTATTGTAGACTTATTGTGTTTCATTTGAACCTTGCCTGTCATTTTATATTGTTGTCTCACCCGTTCGAATGTAGCTGGCTTAACAGCGGGCTTCCTTATTTACTCAAATCCTATTGTGTGAGTGTCTATGCCCTCTTGAATTGAACTGATTGAATCTACTCCCCTCTGTTTTGTATGTGTGTATGTCCTTTTGAACTCAAATGTCATGGGTTTCTTAATTGTTGTGCTTTTAATTTGAAAACACTTGCAGCTGAGCCCTTCTGATCTAATGCCGTTGTGGTGTCTGAGCAATGCTGGATGATGTGCTGACAGGGATCCGCTTGACACTGTTTCTTGATTTAAAGGTTTTATATTGCATCAAATAATCAGCATCAATTTACAAGCTCTGCAGAAGCCTGGAGTGCTAACCCAATGAACACACTCTCTAGCTTTCAATCTTAGACATATGTCATATATAGGATCTATTTAGGTCACATGTTAGTTACATATAGGATTTGTTGCATGACAAACCAACAGAGATTGGAAGTAACGAGTACAAATACTTCGTTACTGTACTCAAGCATATTTTTCAGATATTTGTACTTTACTATTTATTTTTGTGGCGACTTTTTACTTTTACTCCTCACATTTTAAACACAAATATCGGTACTTTTCTACTCCTTACATTTGTCAAAAGTGACCCGTTACTTTAGTTTGTACAAAAGGTCGTCATGTCGGAGAATACGCGGACACGCGCCTCACACCGAGCGGGCGCGCCCACAGAGAGAAAGGATTCATAACAATCCGTGCGCAAGGATTTATAAACGTGAGCAAAATAGGAAAAATAATCTATATATATTCTTACCTTAATTATAACTGTCCCTCCTATTTGTACTACAGCACTTACTGTTAAAACATAAGTTTGGTGTTGGGAATAAAATATATTCATATCATGTGTGCTCATAAACGTCTTATATCACGTAGTGTATTATATTAATCATGTGTGTAATTCATTATATTGAGCTAAAGAGCAAAGCATTACACATAGTCTGCTTGGTTTTAGTGTGATAGTTTATAAAGTTTACGGTGAGCTTTGATAAGTTGTTTGTGGTACAATGTGTCCAACCATAGCTCTGCCGAGTGAGTCTAATTCTGATAGCAGGGCCAAGGGTGGTTAGGGACACGTCCTGTGTTTTGGTGAAGGTCCTCTCCAGTAGAAGTCTGAGACCTGTTATCTATTTTGCAGGCCAAGCTCTGCTACAGTAAACTACAGGTAGCAAAGCAAAAGCTAAACTTAACAAAAAGATGCTCAGTAACAAATGTCTGTCACAATGCCTGCTGATTCTAACCCATCCACCCTCCTCCCCCCCCACCCAGTCCACCCCTCCCCTTTCCCCTGTGATCCTACCCCCAGATCCCTCCTCCCTTCTCTGCTCCTCAGCAAGCCTATCCTCCTGCTTTCCCATCTCCCCAGGGATATTTTCCCCATCCAGAGGTCAGTTCAGGGTACATACAGGGGGGGCTGCCACCGTTTCAACGGACCCCAACCACTTCACAGAGTGGATGCTTCTTGTGCGGCGCCATAGACCACTGGAAAGCTGCCTGCCCACATGCTCAACCAATGCAGAGAGGGCGAGGCAGAGGAAACGGGTGGACACCAGGCCCCAAACCCCACCCTGGCTCCCAGCTACGGACACCCAGGCCATTATCCCCTGACACAGGAAGTGACCAGGCTCCAAGATGAAACCTACTGGGATTGACCTGCTCATTAAACTGTAGTGCAATCCTCTGCTCACCGAAGGTATTTCTCTCACTTTTCCTGATGGGACAGTTTTGAACTGTGGATGTGGGATGAAGGAGGGCAGTGGCTGTTGGCACCTGCCCTGGAGCTTACCGCAAAAGCTGACATTTATTGGCTCATCTGTTCCCTGAGAAACCCACTCACACTGGCATCCTGTCTGCCTACCTACAATGGAAACCCTGGATTTGCAGCCTCCATCCGTATGTACCACCTGCTGACCCTCCACACCTCACCCTCCATAGAGAGAAATGACCTTCTCTATTATAATGAGTTTTTGATAACCTATTTGGTAAACAGTGGGATTTAAAATCCACTAGCATCTATGCAGGTCCCCTAGGTGTAGCTGCTGAGTAGAACTCACCCATGAAAAAATGTCCTGGTATAAGATGTCAGGTAAATCTGTTTCCCCACATTACTCAGGCAATAACCCCAACATCAAGCTAGGAATTAGCCCAATGATTAAATCTGCAGTAGCTGCTGCCAAATTTTAGAAACACTCAAATTGACCTTGTTTTTCTACTCACCCAGCACTGACACATACTGCATCCCCACATGTTCCCGCCATATGTGCATGATACTGCTTTTTTGGAGAACTGTCGCATTTCCAGGTCACATGGCAGAGAAATGACTGATCACCCTGACGTGGCTGCCCTGGTGACCTCACTTCTGAATCCATGTGGAGGACTGGCTCCCCATATGTAGGTTGGTGCATTGAAAACCTGTCACATTTGAAATGAAAACTTTGCTACCCATCATACAGCCTCATACCCCCATTAAACCAGTGGCTATTGAAGGTATTTCTCACACATACCAGGCCTTGGCATGACTTGAGAAAAGTAAATGCTAATCTGGGAACACCGACGTGCCCCGTTCCAATCCCTATGCGGCCTCAACAAATTTGTTGCCTACACAAAATGGTTCACATGCATTGATCTGGCTAATGCTTTGTTCTGTCTCCTGTTAGACCCAGCGTGTCGTGAACGGTAAACATATACACTGACTCAGCATATGTGGTTGGGGCTTGTCACTTAAACCTCCCGCAATGGGTAAGAACAGGGTTTGTAACTGCATCAGGAGAAACAATTAGACATGAACAGGAAATTAAACTGTTATTGCATCGCTTACAAGAACCTGCAGGGGTGGCAGTGATTGAATGTAGGGGGCATACAGTGGGAAGTCAGAAAGAGCAGAAGGAATAGATGGCAGATGAAGCAGCTAAAGGAGTGCAGGATATGATAACCGTTTATGCAGACAACTAGTGTGCAGACCAGAGAATGAAACACAACACACACCAGACCCCCTAAAAGAACTACATTTGAAAGCTACCCCAGAAGAGAAAACATTGTGGAAAAACAGAGGAGCTAGAGAGGTGGACCGGTCCATTCGAGGTGACTGAACGCACCAGCCATGCAGTGAGACTATGCGGAAAGGGGAAACGTGGTATCGTTGGAGTCAGTGCCGCCAGCGGAGGAGCCAGGACGGACACTGAGAGAAGTGCAAGCCGCACTGGAAGGAGGCGCACAATCACCCTTCCGACAAAGAGACGAGCCAAAAGCAAAGGGACCAGCAAAGGGGCCGAATAATTCCCTCCCAAGCTCCAACTCCAGGTGATTATCCAATCCATGGTTGAAGAAAGAAGTGGACACAAGGTTGACGAAGAGTGAAGGTGAAAACGCCCAGGTTAGAGTTCTGAATCTGGTATAAAGGTATCCCAGTCAACAGTCAGAGATGAAATTCCATTCCCAAATGAAGCGTTTTGCATTGTTATTTGTAATATCTGTTGTAATGTGACTGTGATTCTGATTTTGTGTAGAGAATTTCCTGGATCTGTTCAGACCAAAATTGTAGCAACACCAACACCGAGACTCTTACTAAGCCCGTCAAAATCCTCCCACAACGAACCCAGAAGGTCCCGAGGTAGGTGAGATAGGGAGGCTCAAAAGCCACAGGTTAAAAGGAGGGCAAGGGCGAATAGGACTCATAAATGCAAAAACACCACGGCCTAAGCTTCCCTCGAACCCCTGTAATAGGAGCACGGGGGAGAAGACTTCTGAACTATTATGTTCTTCCTCAACACAATTTGCGAGCACCGTAATGATACCGCTAAATTCTTTTCTAATAGGAGGGTATGGGCTCATGATTGGTATGACTACCCAATGTATCTGGACGCTGTAGGCTACAAGAAGGTGGGGGCTGATTGGGGGGCTGAAGAGCAGGATGGCATTGAGCTGATGTAGGTGTTATTAATGATGATCTTTTAAATAAGATCAAAAGGGGGAGTGTAAACCTCCTTAATTATCCTGATGCTCTATGATTGAATTCCGGGACGCTTGTCATTTTGTTTTTGATCACTGAATAGGTATTCAATAAGGTGGTCTTGTAAGACCAAAGGGGGATTGTTGGAATAAAATATATTCATATCATGTGTGCTCATAAACGTCATTATATTCACGTAGTGTATTATATTAATCATGTGTGTTAAATTCATTATATTTGAGCTAAAGAGCAAAGCATTACACATAGTCTGCTTGGTTTTAGTGTGATAGTTTCATAAAGTTTACGGTGAGCTTTTGATAAGTTGTTTTGGTACAATGTGTCCAACCATAGCTCTGCCGAGTGAGTCTAATTCTGATAGCAGGGCCAAGGGTGGTTAGGGACACGTCCTGTGTTTGGGTGAAGTCCTCTCCAGTAGAATCTGAGACCTGTTTATCTATTTTGCAGGCCAAGCTCTGCTTGGCACTAACCTTCTGAAGACAAAACACAGCGCACAACATGTCATGTGGTAGCAAATGAACTGCCCCTGTGCACAAAAGATCATGCAGAAAGGAAAAGATTTAGACAAACTTAGGGAGAGCTATGGATGCATAATTCTCTTTAACCTTGTCTCTGGAATATTCCATGGTAATAAACGTTCTTTCATCCAACCTACGGACTTGAACCCTTCTTCCTGAAAGAATCTAGAAGGGCAGGATGTCGGCTCAACATTTTGGCGAGCCAGCGCAGGAGGAAGAGGTTCTATTGGACAAACAACCAGAACAAGACACTCTAATCATTCACCAAGGGTACCCACATAAAAAGGTAAGCAGAACCTGTTTATATCAAATCTGCTATATTGGAGAAAGCTAAATTGAATGTGTGAGGTCCTTGGTTCTGGTTGACAATTTAGAAAGGTATTTTGATTAATCTTGACATCAAGACATAGAGGTTGGACTGTAGGAACGTACCATATTGTGATTAATTTTGTTGTGGTAATATAAAGAAAGTCAGACTCAAGAGGTAGCACTTTAAAGAAAAAGTGTGAATGTGTAGTGTTGAAGTAAACATGAATGGCAGCACTATATTGGCTTAATAAGTGTGAAGAAGAGTCAGAGGCAAAAAGTAACGTCTCTAAAAATAGAGTCGTGAAAGGTAGTGACACTGAGGTGATCATGAAGGATAGCACTAACATTGACTATTTAGTGTGAAAGGTAGTCTCAAGTTTAAAATATTGTGTGAAATAAAAAACATAATAATAAATATATATATATATATATATATATTATATATATATATATATATATATATATATATAATTAAAATAAATTAATAAATTGGGAGTACTGGAGGCCCAAAGAGATCATATAATACCGGTGTAGGCTGCGGGTCCTATAAACCATGGAAAAACAAATGGAATTAATAAAGCGCGGAAGGGTAGATTAGACAGCTGAAAAAAAAACAGAAAAGGTTAAAGAGAAACCAAGACAGTGTTGTGGCCTCTCGTTCAGGATAACGCAGAGGACAACTACATTATGGGCACATTGTGGAAAGTAGAATAGATATAGACAGGAGGGAGAGGATGTAAGAAACAATTTGACTCAAAGGCTTTGATACCGCGATCAAAACTCAAGAAAAGGTAAAAGAATTAGAGCCCAGGGTCTGAAAAATTCATGAATTAGCATTAATGGGCAAAGTTGTGAGTCATCTCATGCCAGACAAAACTGAAAAAAAAACAAAAAAAAAAAACGGGGGAGTCCAGGGAGCAAAGGTCCGACGTTTTCAGAACAAGACAGAATCAGAACCCAGACATGACATTAAGCCTCTCTTATGTTGCTACATCCGACACTCAAACTGACGACCAAAGGCCCCCCAGACCCCCAGACTATAGCCAATAATAGATGTGATTGGCGGCACAGTTACTTTCTCCCTTGACTCAGGACCCAGAACCCGAGACAGACAGAGCCAAGCGCGCCCCCCAGCCCCTCCCCTCTCGGCTCCTCTCCTTCTGTAGAACAGGAACGCGCTCTCTCAGAGCAGCATGAGAATGCTTCATTCAGTCAGAGAATGAGGCGGAACAGCAGGAGGAATACAATAAACAGAGTAACACAGGCCACAAGCAGGGTAGGACACTCTGGAGGGAAGGAACAAGAAAGATTTAAGGGACAGGAAAGGAGAGAGAGGGAAAGAGATCAAGAGACAGGAGAAGCAAAAGGTAAGACAGGTAAGGGTCGCTGTAGAGTTTAAGGAAATTGGAGAGATAGCAGTGAATCGGAGGGAGAAACTGATAGCAATGGAAAAGGAAGTAGAGATGTGGGAGACTCAGAAAGTGGAGAATACAAAAAAAAGGGAATTGGATGGCAAGGAAGATGATATCAGGTACAAAGAGGTACTGCTCCCTGTAGATGCAGCTACTAAAGATGGCTTAAACACACCACATTACTACACCCGCTCACACATACGTGGAAACTCTGAACATTATCAACATGAGGCACAATAGAAAAATAAGCTATAATCGAACTTTAAGACAATAAGTCACTTTTCATGCCCCATTTATATCGAATTGCAGAGGTCATGAGGATAATTCATCCTCTGCCCCATTCCGCAGGAATACCTAGCTTCCCGTGGGACCCCAAAGTTGAACCTATGAAGTATTTAGCTGATTGTTATGACACATGGCTGCGTCAGACAAAAAATCCAGTGCAAAGGGCAATACATCTGTGTGGTTCAGGAAGGGGGTGTTTGCAGGGCTGCCATCAGAGGTGTGTGAAAAATTGGAAAAAAATCCTGATTTAGATAACGATTGTGACAATGCGGTGTGGCGGAAACATGTTAGACATCATTTAGACATTGCTACACGTAAGGCTGACAAAAACGGGAGTTAAAACACAGAGCTGCAGACACAGCTTTTGAAACTACAGTTAGCAGAAGCAAAAGCTAAACTTAACAAAAAGATGCTCAGTAACAAATGTCTGTCACAATGCCTGCTGATTCTAACCCATACCCTCCACCCCCTCCAGTCCACCCTCCCCTTTCCCTTGTGATCCTATCCCCCAGATCCCTCTCCCTTCTCTGCTCCTCAGCAAGCCTATCCTCCTGCTTCCCCATCTCCCCAGGGATATTTTTCCCATCCAGAGGTCAGTTCAGGGGTACATACAGGGGGGCTGCAACTCGTTTCAACGGACCCCAACCACTTCAACAGAGTGGATGCTTCTTGTGCGGCGCCATAGACCACTGGAAAGCTGCCTGCCCACATGCTCAACCAATGCAGAGAGGGCGAGGCAGAGAACAACGAGGTGGACACCAGGCCCCAAACCCCACCCTTGCTCCCAGCTACGGACACCCAGGCCAGTATCCCTGACACAGGAAGGTGACCAGGCTCCAAGATGAAACCTACTGGGATGTGACCTGCTCATTAAACTGTGAGTGTCAATCCTCTGCTCACCTAAGGTATTTCTCTCACTTTTCCTGATGGGACAGTTTTGAACTGTGGGATGTGGGATGAAGGAGGGCAGTGGCTGTTGGCACCTGCCCTGGAGCTTACCGCAAAAGCTGACATTTATTGGCTCATCTGTTCCCTGAGAACCCCACTCACACTGGCATCCTGTCTGCCTACCTACAATGGAAACCTGGATTTGCAGCCTCCATCCGTATGTACCACCTGCTGACCCTCCACACCTCACCCTCCATTATGACAGAGAAAATGACCTTCTCTATTATAATGAGTTTTCTGATAACCTATTTGGTAAACAGTGGGATTTAAAATCCACTAGCATCTATGCAGGTCCCCTAGGTGTAGCTGCTGAGGTAGAACTCACCCCTGAAAAATGTCCTGGTATAAGATGTCAGGTAAATCTGTTCCCCCACATTACTCAGGCAATAAACCCCAAAATCAAGCTAAGGAATTAGGCCCAATGATTAAATCTGCAGTAGCTGCCAAAAATGTAGAAACACTCAAATTGACCTTGTTTTCTACTCACCCAGCACTGACACATACTGCATCCACATGTTCCCGCCATATGTGCATGACTGCTTTTTTGGGAGAACTGTCTCATTCCAGGTCACATGGCAGAGAAATGACTGATCCCCCTGACGTGGCTGCCCTGGTGACCTCACTTCCTGAATCCATGTGGAGGACTGGCTCCACAGATGTAGGGTTGGTGCATTGAAAACCTGTCACATTTGAATGAAACCTTTGCTACCCATCAGACAGCCTCAGTACCCCATTAAACCAGTGGCTATTGAAGGTATTTCTCACACATAATACAAGGCCTATGGTGCATGACTTGAGAAAAGTAAATGCTAATCTGGGACACCCGACGTGCCCCGTTCCAATCCCTATGCGGCCTCAACAAATTTGTTGCCTACACAAAAAATGGTTCACATGCATTGATCTGGCTAATGCTTTGTTCTGTCTCCTGTTAGACCCAGCGTGTCGGTGACGGTAAACATATACACTGACTCAGCATATGTGGTTGGGGCTTGTCACTTAAACCTCCAGCAATGGGTAAGAACAGGGTTTGTAACTGGCATCGGAGAAACAATTAGACATGAACAGAATTAAACTGTTATTGCATCGCTTACAAGAACCTGCAGGGTGGCAGTGATTGAATGTAGGGGCATGACAGTGGGAAGTCAGAAGAGGCAGAAGGAATAGAATGGCAGATGAAGCAGCTAAAAGAGTGCAGGATATATACCGTTTATGCAGACAACTAGTGTGCAGAAGAGAATGAAACACACACACACCAGACACCCTAAAAGAACTCATTTGAAAGCTACCCCAGAAGAGAAAACATTGTGGAAAAACAGAGGAGCTAGAGAGGTGGAACCGGTCCATTCGAGGTGACTGAACGCACCAGCCATGCAGTGAGACTATGCGGAAGGGGGAACGTGTATCGTTGGAGTCAGTGCACGCCAGCGGAGGAGCCAGGACGGACACTGAGAGAAGTGCAAGCCGCACTGGAAGGAGGCGCACACATCCCTTCCGACAAAGAGACGAGCAAAAAGAGCAAAGGGACCAGCAAAGGGCAGAAGAATTCCATCCCAAGCTCCAACTCCAGGTGATTAGTCCAATCCATGGTTGAAGAAGAGTGGAACACAAGGTGACGAAGAGTGAAGGTTGAAAACGCCCAGTTAGAGGTTCTGAATCTGGTATAAAGGTATCCCAGTCAACAGTCAAGATGAAATTCCATTCCCCAAATGAAGCGTTTTGCATTGTTATTTGTATATCTGTTTGTAATTGTGACTGTGATCTGATTTTGTGTAGAGAATTTCCTGGATCTGTTCAGACAAAAATGTGTAGCAACACCAACAACCGAGCCTTCCTACTAACCCAGTCAAAATCCTCCCACAACGAACCCAGAAGGTCCCGAGGTAGGTGAGATAGGGAGCTCAAAAGCCACAGGTTAAAAAGGAGGGCAAGGCGAATAGGCCTCAGAAATGCAAAACACCCACGGCCTAAGCTTCTGTTGGGGAAACAAAATCCTTCTATAAAATGACGACTGACCTCCATGATGAATTAACACAGCGTTTATTCTTGTGGTCAACAGATGAAATGCGTTTCCGGGCAGTTAAAAAACGGCCGGACCCAGATGGAAACTTGTCTAGTACAGAGGTTCCCAAAAGGGCACTTAACAATAGTGTCCAGGGTATATTGTTCCCTTGTGGGGCCTGATTGGTCACTAACTGTTGCTGGTTACACTCCTCCTGCTTTTCTCTTCCCTCTTTCTTCTTGCCTGTCTATTATTTTCAGTTATCATTTACTTCACAAGACAGCTATGTTCACCATCCTACGTCCTGTTCTCTGAGTTATCAGACCGTCCTCGAACTTCAGTGTCCTTGGCCTCATCATCTCCTCTTCTGGTGCTCACTGTAGCTTATCTGACTAAGATAGCCCTGTCTGTTCCTCCCTCCTAGCTGTAACCCAGCTGCAAAGCATAATGTATAATATGTCACACATACACCCACTCTATTTAGTCTTTGGTTAATTCAGTATATACTTTAAGCCAGCTTTTACGTGCCGTTCCTGAGTGCCCTGTCATCACCACCTCAGTCATTGTATTATTTTCCCACAAATTCCCCCTTTTCCACCTACTAGGTGCGAACACCTTTTACACTACTGCAGTGCCTCAACGTCCTCCCCGTCCTCAGGCATGTGAGTAATGGCAGCATCCAGCGGAATAGGGAGGCGGGGCTTTTTCTTTGGACAAGGCAAGTGGTGATGAGCCGGGATATCATGGTCGCAGGCAGGGCACACAGCAACACCCACAGGTAACTAGAATAGCGAGAAAAAACAGCAATAGATGTCAAACAAGCAGTGATAAGTTCTTCCATTGCCAAAAAAGGTGTCATCCACCCCTCCAATGGATTTGATACACCTGAGGCGTCATGCATCTCCTGGGAAAGGGCTCGAAGTTGGTTCAAACCCTGGTGACCTTCCCATCCGGGGCAGTGTTTAGGGATGACGTACAGCACATCTCTCCGAACATGGAACAGACTCCTCCTTTTTCAGCCAACAGCATGTCCAGCGCCATCCTATTCTGGAGCGCCATGAGGGACGTTGGGGCCATCTGCTCGGCCAGGCCTTCGATGGCATCCTAGTTCATTGCTCAAGCGTAAAAAATATAATGCACAAATTTATCCTATCTACATTTTTGCTGGGAGTGACGGGGAAGATGGCTGAAAGCAGTGGTATATTCTCCAAATCCTGCGGCTATTTGATCTGCCAATTTGTATTCATTCGGGACACCCCTAGGAACTCCTATGCTGTCTATATAGGTTGGGGTTCCCGCCCATGGATCAAAAGCCGGCCTTGCATACTACGGGCCCTGCGCCTCTCTCTTACGGTCATTGCACAGCCTTATGGTGGGTATAGTGGACTCTACTCCCACCCAAGGATATGGGCATAGCTAATCTAACCATAGCACCAACTCCTGACGTTTGATTTGGAACTTTATCTGGGAGTACAACCTAAGACCACACACAATATAAATAGTCCTATTCTAAGCCACTGGGCCAGGGCTGTTTTGTTTTGTACAGTTTCTTACCCAGTCTGGGGGGTATATCACCTAGTTTGATTGTGGGCTTGCTTGATCCGGTGAGATGAAACAGTGATATCTTGCACCCTCCCCCTTTATGGCGGTAAAAATACCTGGTTTTTCAAAGCCTGGGGGAAAGAGGGATGCTAGGGTAGTACAATTGCGGGAAGCTGTCTTAGAGTGTGTGAAGTTCAACATGCATGCATATCCTGCTGGTCCTCATTAGGAACAACGGGGCCGGTTAGTGAACATGACTGGTCTAGCTGTGGCACAGGCCACGCACCCTTCCATGTGTTGTTTTGGGCATTCTGTATTAGCCACCTGATCCATAAATTTCCTGGCCTGCACCTGCTGATAACTCTACACATCTTCCACCCTCATGTTAGAGAAGTCCTGCACTATTACGTCTTCCCCTTCAGAGGGGTTTTACTGTAGTCTCTGCCATGTCAGTGTCATTCTGTGTTGCGTGAGGGGATCCAAATATTTATCTGCAGGGGTATTCTGGTCCTTCCTGCTATCCATACACCTATGGCTAACATCCACACATCCGGACCGTTCCTGCTCCCAATTGCTCTATTTACTGACAGGGTTATGGGATTTTTCGTGGGGTCTGAACTATAGTCCCGCTGTATAGATAATATCTCCCCTTCATCTTGTTGTACCCACCAATCTCTTTTGTCTGTCAACCTCGCCCATGGTTTCCACCCTCCTGTTGTCCCCCGCGTCATACCAGCTGTTTACAGAGACTACCTTTCACCTGTCCGGAAGCGCTCCTTTCACAATCCTCTACTCTTTTGATAGTCGTCACAGATGTACACATCTGTGTTTTTGTAGAACTATTACCCCCCGCAGTCTATAGCCTGACACAAATCAAAGGTAAATGACGTGGTTGAGTCTCTCCATAGGGGAGAGTCAATCTGGCACCGCACCTTGGGGATGGGCCCTTATGTGTTGCTCACTACTGCCCAAACTGCTCTTCTTTTCTCTCGTCTAGTTTCATTTCCTTTGTTACTGAGAGGTGGTGGACACTACCGGGGTGATTGTTCTTTGTGGTCTCGGTCCCCATAACGCATGTTCAACCCCAGAATTAATGCTGCAACTCCCACTACTACTACTACTGCTAGGACAAACTGTTGTCTTTTTCACCCAAACCCATGCCTTCCAAGTTAGGATGTACTATGGTGGGGGCTGTTCCCCGCCAAACATCTCTTCCATCTATACATTTTGGATTGCTTTTCTAATTTCTGCCAATGCGGCTAGGAGGTGCGACTGGGCACAATGTGTCAGGTGGTGCCAAGGTGCTCCTTTTTTACCTTTAACCTGGACCGGGTTGTGAAGTAACCTCCCTTACTTCGTAAAGGCCCGGCCCACCTGGGGTCAGTCCACTTCCTCTTGTGAACTTTGACCCTGACCCAGTCGCCTACCTTGACAGGTAGTGTTGCTTCCTCCTGCGGTTTCCTGTTCGCCAACTGGACCTGCGTAGAAAGGGCTGAAAACCGAGATGTTAGCTTTCTATCATATAGTCTGTCATTTCTATTTGCTGAACATCTAACATTGGCATGTGGCCTCCATCTAGTGGAGGTCTGGCATTTTTCTCCCTGTCATTATTTCGTGTGGTTCAAATGTGTTTCTCGTCCTTCTGAGGACCTCATAGCCATGAGGGCCAAGGGAGCGCTTCTACCCATGTTAACTTGCTTCCTGCACATGCCTTGGCTATCTAGCCTTCAAGTCTTGTTTGCTCTTTCCACCATTCCCTGTGACTGTGGATATAATACTGATCCGAAGGCATGAGTGATTCCCAGGCCTGTTCTAATACTTCTCCTTAGTAGTTTGTTGTTAAAATGTGTGCCATTCTCTGACCTTATTTGCCTGGGGACCCCATACCTCGGGATGAGTTCAGTTTTGAGCCATTTCACACCACTGTTTTGCGTCCTCTTTTCCGGTGGGAATGGCTTCTACTACCACCTAGAGAACCTGTCTACCATCACCAGAAGATACCTTTTTCCCCCTACCAATTTTCTGCGCCCATATCAGTATAATCTATACTGATATCTTGAAAACAAGCTGTGGGGACTGGGTACGCTCCTTTTAGGTGTGGTGTATGGTTTCTGAACATTTTGCTTCCCACACACCCTGCATTCCTGACAAAAATGTGTCACCATGTCCCTCAAATTGGGGTGCCACCCCAACTCAGACAGATTCAGAGAGCTGTTTTCTTCCTTCATGTGTTGGTCTGTGTGCCTCAGGTAGCAACATTCTGCACATCTCGGCTGATGCTGCTATCTTCCTTGATGAGACCTCCATATCCCATCTTGTCTTTTGTGGCGCCGCTCCGCTGCCACTGATTCCATTCATAGGCTCCTGCCTTTTTCTGCATTTCTAAGAATGTCTTTAGGCTCCAGTGCCATTGGTTTGATTCTATCTCTTTCGATAGTACCATCTGTTTTGGGGGGTACCTCCCGCTCTTTTGGCTTAGAATCTGCTGCCTCGTTTCCTGCACTTACTCTTCCTTGCCTGCGTCATGTCCTTTGCATTTCATTATGACACCTTTAGTGGAGCGGCAATAGCCTCCACTAGCTCCATTACTCCTTCTGATGTTTAGGGCATTCCTGCAGAGTGACGTATCCTCGCCTTTTCCACATGATCGCGTCCAAGTGTGCTGTTCCATGAGCATAAGCAGAGTCTGTAAAAATGTTCATGTTCTTCCTTTGGCTAGCAGAAGGGCTGCGATCAGAGCTTTTATTTCTGCTTTCTGTGCTGACGCTGGTTTGGTTTATTATTCCTGCTTCCAGTGTCTGATGTGTTTCCATCTGGGTGTTGTGGACTACTGCATATATGCTTTGTTAGTCCCATCCTTTGTTTTGTAGCAACATCCGTCGTGTAGAGCCACATGTCAGCCGACATGTCTGGTACGTTTTCCAGATCTGACCTTATTCTGCTTTCTTGGGCTGCTTCTTCCTCGCAAACAGTGGCCTCCCCTGTCTACTCATACTGTTGGCCATGTTTATTCCTTCTGATGAGTAGGTGATGTGCGGTTGGGTACAGGCAGTCTGCAGTTTTGTTCTCCTTGTGGCACTGTGCAAATTCCTTGCTGGCCAAAAAGCTGTGACACCATGTGTGGTGTGGATTGTTATGGATGGCACATTACAATATGTGCTGTTTTGTCAATGGATTTTGCCAGCGCCGCTACATAGCGGCACAGGTTGTCTGTCCTTTTTCCCCTGTATCCAGCTTGATGAGTGGTACATCATACATGTCGTCCTCCCCCTTTTTTCTGAAATAAATGGCATTGGAGAAAGCCATTGTTTTCAGAAACATCCATATGAAATGGGAGTAGTAGTCTGGGGAGGTGAGTGTCTCTGCCCTTGCTAGGGTACTTTTGAGGTCAGAGAAGGCGGGCTCCTCTGTTGTCCATAGGAGGGGGGGCGGTGAGACAGCGATGAGTTCTGTTGGTATAGTCAGGGATTGTGAGCGGCTGTATCCTGTGAGGCCCAGAAAAGACAGCATGTCCTGCAACTGTGAGGGGCTTTGACTGTTGGGGTTTCTGTGAGACTGTCATTTGTTTAGCTTTGCTGGGCTTGGGCTTGTTTACTTCTTCCAGTTGTTTCTTTAACAATTGAGTTTGTAGTTTCTTTTAATTCATCTTCTTGTGCTGCTCCTTTTTGTGTTTTGACAGGAAAGAAAATGACCCCGCTCCTCGCCCCATGTGCATCGGTCATTGTTTGCAGGCCTACTACTCCTCCTAACTGTGTCTGAACTGCTGTGGGTAATCCCCCTAGTACCCCATGGCGGAACAGCGCCACTGTGGCGGCGGACTGGTCCCACGGTTCCCTCATAGCACGCTGCCAAATCTTTTTTGCTCTATCTGCATAGGCATCAAAATTTCAATCACTTAGTCTTTTTAATCATTCCATGCTGCATGATCCCCAACTGTGGGATACATGCGGTGCAGCTCAGCCAAATGCCAGGGGTTTACTGCTGATGCAGGCACTGATGCGGGAACAGTGGGTCCAGCTCCCCCTCTGGTGAGGGCAGCCTAGCTTCATCGCTGCTCCCATTACTCTACCCAATACTGCTCTGAGATCTCCCCAACCACAGCTGCACTCCTGCTGTAAGACTATTGAAAGCTGTGAGGAAATGCTCAGCCCCTCCTGTCAGGGAGGGGAGTTTGCACACAGAGAATCTAAGTCACCAAAACTGTAAGGGGTGTACATCAACAGTCCTCCTCCTCCTCCTATGGGCGGAGTGGGCATTGTAGCCCTCCTCTGGTGTGTGGCGCGTCTGCTCTCCCTCACTGAGCTCATTTACTGTTAGACGCAGCTGCTCTTGCTTGCTGCTTTTTATCTCTCTGAACTCTTTGTTAAGTTTTTCCCTTATTCTAGTTGATCTTCGCAGCATAACTTCGTCGGGTCCTCGTTGGTAAATTTACCTTTAAATGTGCCTGCCTACAAAAACGTCTTGAGGACTTTGTGATCTAGATCTGGGCCTGCGTTTATGTCGTTTTTTAGTCCTTTCCCTAGAGCTGGAGCTTCTGTCTGTTTGCTCACTTTCCCTGCTGCTGTCTGACTGTTCGCTATCTTCCTTACTTCCTGAGTCTTGTGGGGTACTATGGTGAGGTGGACTGGGTCCTTTTACTGAATGTGAAAATGCTCTGGATTTTGTTGGCAAAAGACGCTGAATATGGGGTACTAGCTTTGCTTGGGCCGGCTGGGGACTGTAGCCGCTGGTTGTGGTGGAGCCGCTGCTGCTCCCCCTGACGCTGACTGTACCATTAAATTTAGATAACATTCTAAATCCTGTACGCGGCCCTCTAATGCCGGTATCAATGGGTCCTGTGGTACGTCTATTTGTTAATGCATTTGGCTGTAAATGGGCAGTTACCACTGGGCTTGGACTGTGGGTTTTGATGCCGTTGGACCTGTATACGGCGGCGGTTGAGCGGAAATTCTTAGGTTTCTTATATCTGGATAAAAAGGGTTTGTTTGCGGGGGCGCCTCAGCGGGCAGCGGGTTTTTCTCTGCGCTAGCGGTTTTATTCTGTTCAGCTTCTGTCTCAGTTTTTGGTGAATTTTGTCATCTTGTTTTGTCAATCCCAATTGTTTCTGTATTGCATTTGTCATTTTCAACCCACCCCATATTCTCTTTCTGCGCTTCATACTCCATCGCGTTGGTTTAGTCAATTTAAACCATTTTCTTTTCTTTTCCTCCTCTGCCTGCCTTTCCGCATACTCCACTTACTTTTTTTCATACTTCACTATTCATTCACTTTCTCGGGGACGGCGCCCCTTCTCCCTCAATCCATCCTCCTCTCTCCCATTCTTTCACAATCTCTTTTGCTACTTTCTCCTCTCCTTTACTGCCATACTTTTTCACTGCCCCCTACTAAACACTTTACCATAAGGGGTCGTCATTTTACAACACAAATAAGGCAGTGGAAAAAAAATCCACAAGCCAAACCACAACAAAAATCACACATGCAACAACGAACACTTTTTCATTAAGACTCCATCTAGAGCCTTTTTATGTACATCTCTATAATCTTTACAACTTAAACGTGACCTCTCACTCCTTCGCACAATACACTCGCGGTGGACTCGTAATATTACAATGACAATCTGTTAACTGCAACTCTTTTTCAGGATGTTCACACAGAACCAAGGTGGCAATTCACAATCACTCATCTGAACTCTGTCCTTAGCAGTCTCCTACCTCGTCAACCATCTGGACGTATTTTCCTCTGACTATTTGTCCCTTTTCCTCTCCTACTGCCAACCCGTATTATTCAACAATTCTCTTACAACTCTCTAGTTGTTTTTCTCTGTTTAATCACATCACATGCCCCAACATTTCATCTGTTTATATCCCTTTAATTACAGCACATTCAATCAATACTTTTCGCTTAAAACAACACTTACGACATTTGAAATGTGATCACATCAATTTAGTTTTCAGCCAATAACAGAATTTTGATTTTAAACAGGCTTCTGCTTACCTTTTTTGTTGAGAGCACTCAGTGATCACACCAACGAATCGCAGTATCGCCGCTCAGTCCCTTCACGGGCTGCGGATGTCATCCGGGGCTGGCTGAACCGGACCGTGGACACCAATGCCAAGGTCCCGTGGATTCCCCTGTCCAATTACGTTATCACGTCGGGGGTCACCAAATTTGTTGGGAAATCCTTCTATAAACTGACGACTGACTCCATGATGAATTAACACAGCGTTTATTCTTGTGGTCAACAGATGAAATGCGTTTCCGGGCAGTTAACGTGCACGGACCCAGATGGAAACTTGTCTAGTACGAGGGTCCCAAATGGCACTTAAACAATAGTGTGCTCAGGGTTCTATTGGTTCC
>NW_022605427.1:0-21648 GCF_008692095.1 Etheostoma spectabile
TTGCCAAACTACTACTTAGTTGTAGGCCCCTGTCATTTGTGTCATATGTCACTTTGTACTTGTTTTCGTGTCTTTTTGTTAATTTTTGTTCCGTGGTTGTTATGCCCCTCTTTGTAGTCGTTTAGTGTCTCTTTGTAGTTGTGTTGTGACTGTTTGTAGTTATTGTGTGTCTCTTTGTGGTTATTCTGAGGCTATTTGTAGTTGCTTTGTGTCTCTTTGCATCTTATCATAGTCGTGAGTCTCTTTGTGTCTCCTGTCAGCTGTTTTGCATCTCTTACAGTCTTTATGTGTCTCTGCATGTCCCATTTTGCAGGTGTACCCAATAGGTACATTCAGCAATCCATCCATGCTCTTATGACATTTGGTCATAATCCATCATGAAGTACAAAATAAACTTATCACAGTGTAATTGAACTGTAGTTTTGAGCTACAACTGAGCTAAACATTCTTTACATGCAAACTACTAATATTTGAATATATGCCAATTTCTTTCAGATCCCGGTGTGAAAAACCTGTCTCTGTCTCCTGTTGTTGATGGAGACTTCCTCCCTGATCAGCCTGGCAACTTGTTTCACAACGCCGCTGAAATTGATTACCTTGCAGGGGTTAACAACATGGATGGATATCTGTTCACCTCGAAGGACATTCCTTCCCTTGGTGACAAGAATCAAGACACTCTAGTGTAAGGCCGATCAGAGATGTGTTTTTGGCCCACCGCTTTCAAAGTTAAAGTGAAATTTGGAGGCCAAAGACAGCAGAGTGGCAGAGTCTTTTCCATAACAGAGCTCTCTGCCCTATTTTCCCTGCAGAGAAGACATAAAGAGGCTCCTTGCTGCATACACCAAAGAGACGGGGCAAGCTGGTTTGGAGATTGCCTTTGCTGAATACTCGTCCAACTGGGGATCAACACCCACCCAGAACACCATTAAGACAGCTGCTGTGGATATTGGGACTGACTACCTCTTCCTGGTTCCTACACAGACTGCCATCGTCCAGCATGCAGCTAATGCCAAGTGAGGCCAACTGCTTGATTTCTTTGCCTTCAAATATCTTTTAGTTGCTATTTTAAAGATAGAATGGCAGACTTTCATTGCAACCTCACCTTGCAATATTTCAGAAGACTTTGAGACTTTGCCATCTTTCCATAATGTGGTCAGACACTTAAAATACCAATCTGAGCCTGTCAGTTGCAAAAACAGCACTTTTAGTGGACCTACATTGATTTTTACTATTGCCCCTTAGGATTACATTGTAGCCCAGTTTGCAGCTGCCAGTTACAATGCTCGCGCTCAATACTGGACCAATTTCAAAGGTTTTTGTTCACATTAGTCACTTAGACACACATGCATGGGAAAATAGGTTGAATAAGACTGATATTTCCATTTTAAAATACACTTTTTATACACAAGATTGTTTTTTTCTTTAGTGCCTTTGAACATTGAGGGCAAAGTTTGTGACTGGCATAACCAGATTGTTGCCAATTGTAATGCCAGACATACACCCACTAAACACACAGTGATGGTTTTTAACAGATCTGGCCGTACCTACTCCTACCTGCTGTCTGAGCCCAGTTTATTGGCTGGACCAGGCAAACCCTACCACGACTGGGTGGGAGCCGATCACGCTGATGACCTGCAGTACGTGTTTGGCAAACCCTTTACCACACCAAAGGCTTATGGGGGCAGACAGAGAGACCTGTCTGGCTATATCATTGCCTACTGGACTAACTTTGCCAGAACTGGGTAAAACACTTTTCATGCATGTGATACTTTGTAACTTTTTAACAGTTTGAGGATTATTTTACTACAAACTAATGGATCTTCCCTTACTACTTTTTTTTTTACAGAAACCCAAACAAAGGAAACCTAAAGGTGCCTGTGACTTGGCCTGAATTCACCAGCACTGGACAGCAGTTCCTGGACATCAATGCTAAGATGAATGCAAGCTCCATTGGACAGGAAATGAGGCAGCGTTTTGTCCACCTTTGGACCAGCACCCTTCCCAGCCTCCCATCACATGCTCAGTGATGCATTTTTTCATTTAAAATACACCAAATATACAAATAAAAGTGTGTACAATGAACCTCATGAGTTAAAAATAGAAATGTCAGGGTCAACTTGAATGCCTACCTAAAGTTGTAGCTTTTATCACCAGTGGATGTTTGTTGACTCAGCAAAAGAGTTTGTCTCATAATAAATAAACAATAAGACGTGACACAATCTCCCACACACATCATATGAAGACTTTAACATACTGTAGCCATCCGCCCTCAATTCAACATCCCAAAAATTAAAGCTTAAATAAGGAATGTAATTGAATGTGACCCCAACACAAGCCAAATCAAGACTGAAAGCAACAACATTTTTCTGTTTTTTGATCTGTAAAAATCCAGATCTGCATTAACAAAAACGTTTGATACAGACATGGATTACATCTGCTGTAATCCATGTGTTTGACAATGTGCCACATGAGAGTGTATGTATGACTTTCTCCAAATCTACCTGCCGTGACATACCGATTTATATATCGTCTTAGTGGAAAACATGCCCTCTAGTGGGGGTTTCTACTTTAAAGTGTTCATATTAGGCTTTTGGCTTTTTCCCTTTCCTTTATTGTGTTAAATATATTTTTTGTGCTCGTTATAGGTGTACAAAGTGAAAAAGCCCAAAGTCTCCCCCAAAGGGACTTACCATCTCCAACAGAAAACACTGTTCACAAACTGCTCCAAACAGCTCTACTGTAGTCCAGCCTTTACTTCTGTGACAAACACGTGTCACTTTGTAACACGTGTTATAATCTTTGCCTAGTTGCTAGCATGGCACGCCCTCATCCTCTAGTACTGACTGGCTAGTAGTCCTTACCTAGCTTCTGCACATCTGCAACTCTAAACAAAATTAGAACAGAAGTGAGATGTCTCACTCTGTAGCTAAAACAGAGAGCTCAGCACACGGGGTGAAAAGAGGAGCTATGGCAATGTGCAGTACAACAAAAGTATGGTGTTGTTTTAATGAAACCATGTAAACCTATTCTGACATTACCTCCAAATACAAGTATGAACCTGAAGTTGAGCATAATATGAGCTCTCTATCTATTTGACACACTGCTGTAACTTTGTCAAGAGGGAGAGAGAAGGGAAACTTGTTAAGCATGCAGTTTTGTGTTATATTCATGCAGATAATTAGCGCATAACGCACTAATCTTCACACATACATTCACAAATTGTTATTTTTCTAAATTGCGTACGAGCATATGTAGTGTGATTAGGCTCCTGGCTTCTTACACTAAGGAGAAGGGCAAGGCTGGTTTGGCCAAAGCTTACTCCACATACACCTCCACCTGGAGCTCAAACCCCAGCAGGGAGACTGAGAAAACACTAAGAAGACCAATGAGTTTAGAACAGACTTCCCTCGGTCCTATTCAGGGATAACTTTTTATTTTAGGGCAAGGATGATTTCTCTGGTTATGTCCGCTAATTGGCCTGCATTTACCAACACTGCACTATAAATCCAATACACACTGATATGTGCAAGAAGCCAATATTACATTACAGTCTGAGATCTTGCATTACCTACAAGTGGGCGCATGCAGCACACGAATCAGGCCCAGGCATGTTACGTACAGGTTAAATATACAGGCTTGTATGGCCTTACCCTTCACATGTAAAACATATTAAACTAAATAAATATTGTAAATTGTTAGAGATTTTACTTTGCCTATAATGCTCAAAGTTTTTATACTGCTCTTGTATTGTAGACTTAATTGTGTTTCATTTGAACCTTGCCTGTCATTTTATATGTGTTGTCTCACACAGTTCGAATGTAGCTGGCTTAACAGCGGGCTTCCTTATTTACTCAAATCCTATTGTGTGAGTGTCTATGCCCTCTTGAATTGAACTGATTGAATCTACTCCCCTCTGTTTTGTATGTGTGTATGTCCTTTTGAACTCAAATGTCATGGGGTTGTCTTAATTGTTGTGCTTTTAATTTGAAAACACTTGCAGCTGAGCCCTTCTGATCTAATGCCGTTGTGGTGTCTGAGCAATGCTGGATGATGTGCTGACAGGGATCCGCTTGACACTGTTTCTTGATTATTAAAAGGTTTATTGCACCAAAGAATTCAGCATCAATTTACAAGCTCTGCAGAAGCCTGGAGAGTGCTAACCCAATGAACACACTCTAGCTTTCAATACCTTAGACAAATGTCATATAGGATCTATTTAGGTCACATGTTAGGTAACATATAGGATTTTGTTGCATGACAAACCAACAGAGATGGGAAGTAACGAAGTACAAATACTTCGTTACTGTACTCAAGCATATTTTTCAGATATTTTTACTTTACTATTTATTTTTGTGGCGACTTTTTACTTTTACTCCTCACATTTTAAACACAAATATCGGTACTTTCTACTCCTTACATTTGTCAAAAGTGACCCGTTACTTTAGTTTTGTACAAAAGGTCGTCATGTCGGAGAATAGCGCGGACACGCGCCTCACACCGTGAGCGGGCGCGCCACACAGAGAGAAAGGATTCATAACAATCCGTGCGCAAGGATTTATAAACGTGAGCAAAATAGGAAAAATAATCTATATATATTCTTACCTTAATTATAACTGTCTCCTCCTAGTTGTACTACAGCACTTACTGTTAAAACATAAGTTTGGAGTGTTGGAATAAAATATATTCATATCATGTGTGCTCATAAACGTCATTATATTCACGTAGTGTATTATATTAATCATGTGTGTTAAATTCATTATATTTGAGCTAAAGAGCAAAAGCATTACACATAGTCTGCTTGGTTTTAGTGTGATAGTTTATAAAGTTTACGGTGAGCTTTTGATAAGTTGTTTTGGTACAATGTGTCCAACCATAGCTCTGCCGAGTGAGTCTAATTCTGAATAGCAGGGCCAAGGGTGGTTAGGGACACGTCCTGTGTTTGGGTGAAGGTCCTCTCCAGTAGAAGTCTGAGACCTGTTATCTATTTTGCAGGCCAAGCTCTGCTACAGTAAACTACAGTTAGCAGAAGCAAAAGCTAAACTTAACAAAAAGATGCTCAGTAACAAATGTCTGTCACAATGCCTGCTGATTCTAACCCATACCCTCCACCCCCTCCAGTCCACCCCTCCCCTTTCCCTTGTGATCCTATCCCCCAGATCCCTCCTCCCTTCTCTGCTCCTCAGCAAGCCTATCCTCCTGCTTTCCCATCTCCCCAGGGATATTTTTCCCATCCAGAGGTCAGTTCAGGGGTACATACAGGGGGGCTGCAACTCGTTTCAACGGACCCCAACCACTTCAACAGAGTGGATGCTTCTTGTGCGGCGCCATAGACCACTGGAAAGCTGCCTGCCCACATGCTCAACCAATGCAGAGAGGGCGAGGCAGAGGACAACGAGGTGGACACCAGGCCCCAAACCCCACCCTTGCTCCCAGCTACGGACACCCAGGCCAGTATCCCCTGACACAGGAAGGTGACCAGGCTCCAAGATGAAACCTACTGGGATGTGACCTGCTCATTAAACTGTGAGTGTCAATCCTCTGCTCACCTGAAGGTATTTCTCTCACTTTTCCTGATGGGACAGTTTTGAACTGTGGGATGTGGGATGAAGGAGGGCAGTGGCTGTTGGCACCTGCCCTGGAGCTTACCGCAAAAGCTGACATTTATTGGGCTCATCTGTTCCCTGAGAAACCCACTCACACTGGCATCCTGTCTGCCTACCTACAATGGAAACCCTGGATTTGCAGCCTCCATCCGTATGTACCACCTGCTGACCCTCCACACCTCACCCTCCATTATGACAGAGAAAATGACCTTCTCTATTATAATGAGTTTTCTGATAACCTATTTGGTAAACAGTGGGATTTAAAATCCACTAGCATCTATGCAGGTCCCCTAGGTGTAGCTGCTGAGGTAGAACTCACCCATGAAAAAATGTCCTGGTATAAGATGTCAGGTAAATCTGTTCCCCACATTACTCAGGCAATAAACCCCAAACATCAAGCTAAGGAATTAGGCCCAATGATTAAATCTGCAGTAGCTGCCAAAAATTTTAGAAACACTCAAATTGACCTTGTTTTCTACTCACCCAGCACTGACACATACTGCATCCACATGTTCCCGCCATATGTGCATGATACTGCTTTTTTGGAGAACTGTCTCATTTCCAGGTCACATGGCAGAGAAATGACTGATCACCCTGACGTGGCTGCCCTGGTGACCTCACTTCCTGAATCCATGTGGAGGACTGGCTCCACAGATGTAGGGTTGGTGCATTGAAAACCTGTCACATTTGAAATGAAAACTTTGCTACCCATCAGACAGCCTCAGTACCCCATTAAACCAGTGGCTATTGAAGGTATTTCTCACACAATACAAGGCCTATGGTGCATGACTTGAGAAAAGTAAATGCTAATCTGGGAACACCGACGTGCCCCGTTCCAAATCCCTATGCGGCCTCAACAAATTTGTTGCCTACACAAAAATGGTTCACATGCATTGATCTGGCTAATGCTTTGTTCTGTCTCCTGTTAGACCCAGCGTGTCGTGAACGGTAAACATATACACTGACTCAGCATATGTGGTTGGGGCTTGTCACTTAAACCTCCAGCAATGGGTAAGAACAGGGTTTGTAACTGCATCAGGAGAAACAATTAGACATGAACAGGAAATTAAACTGTTATTGCATCGCTTACAAGAACCTGCAGGGGTGGCAGTGATTGAATGTAGGGGGCATGACAGTGGGAAGTCAGAAGAGGCAGAAGGAAATAGAATGGCAGATGAAGCAGCTAAAAGGAGTGCAGGATATGATAACCGTTTATGCAGACAACTAGTGTGCAGACCAGAGAATGAAACACAACACACACCAGACACCCTAAAAGAACTACATTTGAAAGCTACCCCAGAAGAGAAAACATTGTGGAAAAACAGAGGAGCTAGAGAGGTGGACCGGTCCATTCGAGGTGACTGAACGCACCAGCCATGCAGTGAGACTATGCGGAAAGGGGGAAACGTGGTATCGTTGGAGTCAGTGCACGCCAGCGGAGGAGCCAGGACGGACACTGAGAGAAGTGCAAGCCGCACTGGAAGGAGGCGCACACATCCCTTCCGACAAAGAGACGAGCAAAAAGAGCAAAGGGACCAGCAAAGGGGCAGAATAATTCCCTCCCAAGCTCCAACTCCAGGTGATTAGTCCAATCCATGGTTGAAGAAAGAAGTGGACACAAGGTTGACGAAGAGTGAAGGTTGAAAACGCCCAGGTTAGAGGTTCTGAATCTGGTATAAAGGTATCCCAGTCAACAGTCAAGATGAAATTCCATTCCCAAATGAAGCGTTTTGCATTGTTATTTGTAATATCTGTTGTAATTGTGACTGTGATTCTGATTTTGTGTAGAGAATTTCCTGGATCTGTTCAGACCAAAATTGTAGCAACACCAACAACCGAGACTCTTACTAAGCCCAGTCAAAATCCTCCCACAACGAACCCAGAAGGTCCCGAGGTAGGTGAGATAGGGAGGCTCAAAAGCCACAGGTTAAAAAGGAGGGCAAGGCGAATAGGACTCAGAAATGCAAAAACACCACGGCCTAAGCTTCCCTCGAACCCCTGTAATAGGAGCACGGGGGAGAAGACTTCTGAACTATATATGTTATTCCTCAACACAATTTGCGAGCACCGTAATGATACCGCTAAATTCTTTTCTAATAGGAGGGTATGGGGCTCATGATTGGTATGACTACCCAATGTATCTGGACGCTGTAGGCTACAAGAAGGTGGGGGCTGATTGGGGGGCTGAAGAGCAGGATGGCATTGAGCTGATGTAGGTGGTTAGTTAATGATGATCTTTTAAATAAGATCAAAAGGGGGAGTGTAAACCTCCTTAATGTATCCTGGGATGCTCTATGATTGAATTCCGGGACGCTTGTCATTTTGTTTTGATCACTGAATAGGTATTCAATAAAGGTGGTCTTGGTAAGACCAAAAGGGGGATTGTTGGAATAAAATATATTCATATCATGTGTGCTCATAAACGTCATTATATTCACGTAGTGTATTATATTAATCATGTGTGTTAAATTCATTATATTTGAGCTAAAGAGCAAAAGCATTACACATAGTCTGCTTGGTTTTAGTGTGATAGTTCATAAAGTTTACGGTGAGCTTTTGATAAGTTGTTTTGGTACAATGTGTCCAACCATAGCTCTGCCGAGTGAGTCTAATTCTGAATAGCAGGGCCAAGGGTGGTTAGGGACACGTCCTGTGTTTGGGTGAAGGTCCTCTCCAGTAGAAGTCTGAGACCTGTTATCTATTTTGCAGGCCAAGCTCTGCTTGGCACTAACCTTCTGAAGACAAAACACAGCGCACAAACATGTCATGTGGTAGCAAATGAACTGCCCCTGTGCACAAAAGATCATGCAGAAAGGGAAAAGATTTAGACAAACTTAGGGAGAGCTATGGATGCATAATTCTCTTTAACCTTGTCTCTGGAATATTCCATGGTAATAAACGTTCTTTCATCCAACCTACGGACTTGAACCCTTCTTCCTGAAAGAATCTAGAAGGGCAGGATGTCGGCTCAACATTTTGGCGAGCCAGCGCAGGAGGAAGAGGTTCTATTGGACAAACAACCAGAACAAGACACTCTAATCATTCACCAAGGGTACCCACATAAAAAGGTAAGCAGAACCTGTTTATATCAAATCTGCTATATTGGAGAAAGCTAAATTGAATGTGTGAGGTCCTTGGTTCTGGTTGACAATTTAGAAAGGTATTTTGATTAATCTTGACATCAAGACATAGAGGTTGGACTGTAGGAACGTACCATATTGTGATTAATTTTGTTGTGGTAATATAAAGAAAGTCAGACTCAAGAGGTAGCACTTTAAAGAAAAAGTGTGAATGTGTAGTGTTGAAGTAAACATGAATGGCAGCACTATATTGGCTTAATAAGTGTGAAGAAGAGTCAGAGGCAAAAAGTAACGTCTCTAAAAATAGAGTCGTGAAAGGTAGTGACACTGAGGTGATCATGAAGGATAGCACTAACATTGACTATTTAGTGTGAAAGGTAGTCTCAAGTTTAAAATATTGTGTGAAATAAAAAAATAATAATAAAATATATATATATATATATATATATATATATATATATATATATATATATATATATATAATTAAAATAAAATTAATAAATTTGGAGTAATGGAGGCCCAAAGAGATCATATAATTACCGGTGTAGGCTGCGGGTCCTATAAACCATGGAAAAAACAAATGGAATTAATAAAGCGCGGAAGGGTAGATTAGACAGCTGAAAAAAAAACAGGAAAAGGTTAAAGAAGAAACCAAGACAGTGTTGTGGCCTCTCGTTCAGGATAACGCAGAGGACAACTACATTATTGGCACATTTGTGGAAAGTCAGAAATAGATATAGACAGGAGGGAGAGGAATGTAAGAAACAATTTGACTCAAAGGCTTTGATACCGCGATCAAAACTCAAGAAAAGGGTAAAAGAATTAGAGGCCCAGGGTCTGAAAATTCATGAATTAGCATTAATGGGGCAAAGTGTGAGTCATCTCATGCCAGACAAAACTGAAAAAAAAACAAAAAAAAAAACGGGGGAGTCCAGGGGGCCAAAGGTCCGACGTTTCAGAACAAGACAGAATCAGAACCCAGACATGACATTAAGCCTCCCTCTTATGTTGCTACATCCGACACTCAAACTGACGAACCAAAGGCCCCCCAGACCCCCAGACTATAGCCAATAATAGATGTGATTGGCGGCACAGTTACTTTCTCCCTTGACTCAGGACACCAGACCAGACAGACAGAGCCAAGCGCGCCCCCGAGCCCCTCCCCTCTCGGCTCCTCTCCTTCTGTAGAACAGGAACGCGCTCTCTCAGAGCAGCATGAGAATGCTTCATTCAGTCAGAGAATGAGGCGTGAACAGCAGGAGGAATACAATAAACAGAGTAACACAGGCCACAAGCAGGGAGTAGGACACTCTGGAGGGAAGGAACAAGAAAGATTTAAGGGACAGGAAAAGGAGAGAGAGGGAAAGAGATCAAAGAGACAGGAGAAGCAAAAGGTAAGACAGGTAAGGGTCGCTGTAGAGTTTAAGGAAAATTGGAGAGATAGCAGTGAATCGGAGGGAGAAACTGATAGCAATGGAAAAGGAAGTAGAGATGTGGGAGACTCAGAAAGTGGAGAATACAAAGAAAAAGGGGGAGAATTGGATGGCAAGGAAGATGATATCAGGTACAAAGAGGTACTGCTCCCTGTAGATGCAGCTACTAAAGATGGCTTAAACACACCACATTACTACACCCGCTCACACATACGTGGAAACTCTGAACATTATCAACATGAGGCACAATAGAAAAATAAGCTATAATCGAACTTTAAGACAATAAGTCACTTTTCATGCCCCATTTATATCGAATTGCAGAGGTCATGAGGATAATTCATCCTCTGCCCCATTCCGCAGGAATACCTAGCTTCCCGTGGGACCCCAAAGTTGAACCTATGAAGTATTTAGCTGATTGTTATGACACATGGCTGCGTCAGACAGGAAAAAATCCAGTGCAAAAGGGCAATACATCTGTGTGGTTCAGGAAGGGGGTGTTTGCAGGGCTGCCATCAGAGGTGTGTGAAAAATTGGAAGAAAATCCTGATTTAGATAACGATTGTGACAATGCGGTGTGGCGGAAACATGTTAGACATCATTTAGACATTGCTAAACGTAAGGCTGACAAAAACGGGAGTTAAAACACAGAGCTGCAGACACAGCTTTTGAAACTACAGTTAGCAGAAGCAAAAGCTAAACTTAACAAAAAGATGCTCAGTAACAAATGTCTGTCACAATGCCTGCTGATTCTAACCCATACCCTCCACCCCCTCCAGTCCACCCCTCCCCTTTCCCTTGTGATCCTATCCCCCAGATCCCTCTCCCTTCTCTGCTCCTCAGCAAGCCTATCCTCCTGCTTTCCCATCTCCCCAGGGATATTTTTCCCATCCAGAGGTCAGTTCAGGGGTACATACAGGGGGGCTGCAACTCGTTTCAACGGACCCCAACCACTTCACAGAGTGGATGCTTCTTGTGCGGCGCCATAGACCACTGGGAAAGCTGCCGCCACATGCCAACCAATGCAGAGAGGGCGAGGCAGAGAACAACGAGGTGGACCCCAGGCCCAAACCCACCCTTGCTCCCAGCTACGGACACCAGGCCAGTATCCCCTGACACAGGAAGGTGACCAGGCTCCAAGATGAAACCTACTGGGATGTGACCTGCTCATTAAACTGTGAGTGTCAATCCTCTGCTCACCTGAAGGTATTTTCTCACTTTTCCTGATGGGACAGTTTTGAACTGTGGGATGTGGGATGAAGGAGGGCAGTGGCTGTTGGCACCTGCCTGGAGCTTACCGCAAAAGCTGACATTTATTGGGCTCATCGTTTCCCTGAGAACCCTCACACTGGCATCCTGTCTGCCTACCTACAATGGAAACCCTGGATTTGCAGCCTCCATCCGTATGTACCACCTGCTGACCCTCCACACCTCACCCTCCATTATGACAGAGAAAATGACCTTCTCTTTATAATGAGTTTTCTGATAACCTATTTGTAAACAGTGGGATTTAAAATCCACTGCACTATGCAGGTCCCCTAGTTGTAGCTGCTGAGGTAGACTCACCCTGAAAAATGTCCTGGTATAAGATGTCAGTAAATCTGTTCCCCACATTTACAGGCAATAAACCCCAAACATCAAGCTAAGGAATTAGGCCCAATGATTAAATCTGCAGTAGCTGCCAAAAATTTTAGAAACACTCAAATTGACCTTGTTTTCTACTCCCCAGCCTGACACATACTGCATCCACATGTTCCCGCCATATGTGCATGATACTGCTTTTTTTGGAGAACTGTCTCAGTTCCAGGTCACATGGCAGAGAAATGACTGATCACCCTGACGTGGCTGCCCTGGTGACCTCACTTCTGATCCATGGGAGGACTGGCTCCACAGATGTAGGGTTGGTGCATTGAAAACCTTCACATTTGAATGAAAACTTTGCTACCCTCAGACAGCCTCAGTACCCCATTAAACCAGTGGCTATTGAAGGTATTTCTCACACAACAAGGCCTATGGTGCATGACTTGAGAAAAGTAAATGCAATCTGGGACACCGACGTGCCCCGTTCCAATCCCTATGCGGCCTCAACAAATTTGTTGCCTACACCAAATGGTTCACATGCTTGATCTGGCTAATGCTTTGTTCTGTCTCCTGTTAGACCCAGCGTGTCGTGAACGGTAAACAGATACACTGACTCAGCATATGTGGTTGGGGCTTGTCACTTAACCTCCAGCAATGGGTAAGAACAGGGTTTGTAACTGCATCAGGAGAAACAATTAGACATGAACAGGAATTAAACTGTTATTGCTCGCTTACAAGAACCTGCAGGGTGGCAGTGATTGAATGTAGGGGCATGACAGTGGGAAGTCAGAAGAGGCAGAAGGAATAGAGGCAGATGAAGCAGCTAAAAGGAGTGCAGGATATGATAACCGTTTTGCAGACAACTAGTGTGCAGACCAGAGAATGAAACACAACACACACCAGACACCCTAAAAGAACTACATTTGAAAGCTACCCCAGAGAGAAAACATTGTGGAAAACAGAGGACTAGAGAGGTGGACCGTCCATTCGAGGTGACTGAACGCACCAGCCATCAGTGAGACTATGCGGAAAGGGGAAACGTGGTATCGTTGGAGTCAGTGCACGCCAGCGGAGGAGCCAGGACGGACACTGAGAGAAGTGCAAGCCGCACTGGAAGGACGCACACATCCCTTCCGACAAAGAGACGAGCAAAAAGACAAAGGGACCAGCAAGGGGCAGAAGAATTCCCTCCCAAGCTCCAACTCCAGGTGATTAGTCCAATCCATGGTTGAAGAAAGATGGACACAAGTTGACGAAGAGTGAAGGTTGAAAACGCCCAGTTATAGGTTCTGAATCTGTATAAAGGTATCCCAGTCAACAGTCAAGATGAAATTCCATTCCCAATGAAGCGTTTTGCATTGTTATTTGTATATCTGTTGTAATTGTGACTGTGATTCTGATTTTGTGTAGAGAATTTCCGGATCTGTTCAGACCAAAATTGTAGCAACACCAACAACCGAGCCCTCTACTAAGCCCTTCAAAATCCCCCACACGAACCCAGAAGGTCCCGAGGTAGGTGAGATAGGGATGCTCAAAAGCACAGGTTAAAAAAGGAGGGCAAGGCGAATAGGATCAGAAATGCAAAAACACCAGGCCTAAGCTTCTGTTGGAAATCCTTCTATAAACGACTGCTCCATTATGAATTAACACAGCGTTATTCTTGGGTCACAGAGGAAATGCGTTTACTGTTGGGGGTTTTCCTTGGGTTATTTTGGTGGTTTTAGTTGTTTTTTTTCAGTTTTTCTTGTGGTCAACCAGAGTTGAATTTTTCGGTTTCCGGCATAGCACGGACCCGATTGAACTTGTCTAGTACAGAGGTCCCAAAATGGCACTGCACATATTGTGCTCAGGTTATATTGGTTCCCCTTGTGGGGCCTGATTGGTCACTATACTGTTGCTGGTTACACTCCCTGTTTTCTCTTCCCTCTTTCTTTCTTGCCTGTCTATTATTTTCAGTTATCATTTACTTCACAAGACAGCTATGTTCACTCCTACGTCCTGGGTTCTCTGAGTTATCACCGTCCTCGAACTCAGTGTCCTTGGCCTCACCATCATCCTCCTCTGCGTGCTCACTGTAGCTTATGTGACTAAGATAGCCCTGTCTGTTCCTCCCTCCTAGCTGTAACCCAGCTGCAAAGCATAATGTATAATATGTCACACATACACCACTCTTATTTAGTCTTTGGTTAATTCAGTCTATACTTTAAGCCAGCTTTTACGTGGCCGGTCCTGAGTGCCCTGTTCTCACCACCGTCAGTCATTGTATTATTTCCCACAAATTCCCCCTTTTCGCACCTACTAGGTGCGAACACCTTTTACACTAACTGCAGTGCCTCAACGTCCTCCCCGTCCTCAGGCATGGTGAGTAATGGCAGCATCCCAGCGGAATAGGGAGGCGGCGGTTTTCTTTGGACAAGGCAGTGGTGATGAGCCGGGATATCATGGTCCGCAGGCAGGGCACACAGCAACACCCACAGGTAACTAGAATAGCGAGAAAACAGCAATAGATGTCAAACAAGCAGTGATAAGATTCTTCCATTGCCAAAAAAGGTGTCATCCACCCCTCCAATGGATTTGATACACCTGAGGGCGTCATGCATCTCCTGGGAAAGGGCTCGAAGTTGGTTTCAATCCCTGGTGACCTTCCCATCCGGGGCAGTGTTGTTAGGGATGACGTACAGCACATCTCTCCGAACATGGAACAGACTCCTCCTTTTCAGCCAACAGCATGTCCAGCGCCACCTATTCTGGAGCGCCATGAGGGACGTTGGGGCCATCTGCTCGGCCAGGCCTTCGATGGCATCCCTAGTTGCATTGCTCAAGCGTAAAACATTATAATGCACAAAATTTATCCTATCTACATTTTTGCTGGGAGTGACGGGGAAGATGGCTGAAAGCAGTGGATATTCTCAAATCCTGCGGCTATTTGATCTGCCAATTTGTATTCATTCGGGACACCCCTAGGAACTCCTATGCTGTCTATATAGGTTGGGGTTCCCGCCCATGGATCAAAAGCCGGGCCTTGCATACTACGGGCCCTGCGCCTTCTCTTTACGGTCAGTTGCACAGCCTTATGGTGGGTATAGTGGACTCTACTCCCACCAAGATATGGGCATAGCTAATCTAACCATAGCACAAACTCCTGACGTTTGATTTGGGAACTTTATCTGGGAGTACAACCTAAACCACCACAATAGTAGAATAGTCCTATTCTAGCCACTGGGCCTAGGGCTGTTTTGTTTTGTACAGTTGTATTACACCAGTCTGGGGGTATATCACCTAGTTTGATTGTGGGCTTGCTTGATCCGGTGAGATTGAAACAGTGATATCTTGCACCCTCCCCCTTTATGGCGGTAAAATACCCTGGTTTTTCAAAGCCTGGGGGAAAGAGGGATGCTAGGGTAGTACAATTGCGGGAAGCTGTCTTAGAGTGTGTGAAGTTCAACATGCATGCATATCCTGCTGGTCCTCATTAGGAACACCGGGGCCGGGTTAGTGAACATGACTGGTCTAGCTGTGGCACAGGCCACGCACCCTTCCATGTGTTGTTCTTTGGCATTCTGTATTAGCCACCCTGATCCATAAATTGTCCTGGCCTGCACCTGCTGATAACTCTAACACATCTTCCACCCTCATTTTAGAGAAGTCCTGCACTATTACGTCTTCCTCCTTCAGAGGGGGTTTTACTGTAGTCTCTGCCATGTCAGTGTCATTCGGTGGTGCGTGAGGGGATCCAAAATATTCTGCAGGGGGGTTATCTGGTCACTTCCTGCTATCCATACACCTATGGCTAACATCCACACATCCTGACCGTTCCTGCTCCCAATTGCTCTATTTACTGACAGGGTTATGGGATTTTTCGTGGGGTCTGAACTATAGTCCCGCTGTATAGATAATATCTCCCATTCATCTTGTTGTACCCACCAATCTCTTTTGTCTGTCACCTCGCCCATGGTTTCCACCCTCCTGTTGTCCAACCGCGTCATACCAGCTGTTACAGAGACTACCTTTCACCTGTCCGGAAGCGCTCCTTTCACAATCCTCTACTTTTGATAGTCGTCACAGATGTACACATCTGTGTTTTTGTAGAAACTATTATACCCCCCGCAGTCTATAGCCTGACACAAATCAAAGGTAAATGACGTGGTTGAGTCTCTCACATAGGGGAGAGTCAATCTGGCACCGCACCTTGGGGATGGGCCCTTAGTGTGTTGCTTCACTACTGCCCAACTGCTCTTCTTTTCTCTCGTCTAGTTTCATTTCCTTTGTTACTGAGAGGTGGTTGGACACTACCGGGTGATTGTTCTTTGTGGTCTCGGTCCCCATACGCATGTTCCAACCCCAGATTAATGCTGCAACCCCACTACTACTACTACTGCTAGGACAACTGTTGTCTTTTTCCCAACCCCATTGCCTTCCAAGTTATGGGATGTACTATGCGGGGGGCTGTTCCCCGCCAAAACATCTCTTCCATCTATACATTTTGGATTGCTTTCTAATTTCTGCCAATGGGCGGCTAGGAGGTGCGGCTGGGGCACAATGTGTCAGGTGGTGCCAAGGTGCTCCTTTTTTACCTTTAACCTGGACCGGGTGTGAAGTAACCTCCCCCACCTTCGTACGGCCGGACCACCTGGGGTCAGTCCACTTCCTCTTGTGAACTTTGACCCTGACCCAGTCGCCTACCTTGACAGGTAGTGTTGCTTCCTCCTGCGGTTTCCTGTTCGCCAACTGGACCTGCGTAAAAGGGCTGAAACCAGAGATGTTAGCTTTTTCATATAGTCTGTCATTTCTATTTGCTGAACATCTAACATTGGCATGTGGCCTCCATCTAGTGGAGGTCCTGGCATTTTTCCCTCCCTGTCATTATTTCGTGTGGGTTCAAATGTGTTTCTCGTCGTCCTTCTGAGGACCTCATAGCCATGAGGGCCAAGGGGAGCGCTTCTACCCATGTTAACTTGCTTCCTGCACATGCCTTGCTATCTTAGCCTTCAATGTCTGTTTGCTCTTTCCACCATTCCCTGTGACTGTGGATGATAAACTGATCCGAAGGCATGAGTGATTCCCAGGGCCTGTTCTACTTCTCTTAGTAGTTTGTTGTTAAAATGTGTGCCATTCTGACCTTATTTGCCTGGGGACCCCATACCTCGGGATGAGTTCAGTTTTGAGCCATTTCACCACTGTTTTTGCGTCCTCTTTTCCGGTGGGAATGGCTTCTACCCACCTAGAGAACCTGTCTACCATCACCAGAAGATACCTTTTTCCCCCTACCACATTTTCTGCGCCCATATCAGTATAATCTATACTGATATCTTGAAAACAAGCTGTGGGGACTGGGTACGCTCCTTTTTGTGGTGTATGGTTTCTGAACATTATGCTCTCCTCACACCCTGCATTCTGACAAAAATGTGTCACCATGTCCCTCAAATTGGGGTGCCACCACAGCTCAGACAGATTCAGGAGAGTCTGTTTTCTTCCTTCATGTGTTGGTCTGTGTGCCTCAGGTAGCAACATTCTGCACATCTCGGCTGATGCTGCTATCTTTCCTTGATGAGACCTCCATATCCCATCTTTGTCTTTTGTGGCGCCGCTCCGCTGCCACTGATTCCATTCATAGGCTCCTGCCTTTTTCTGCATTTCTAGAATGTCTTTAGGCTCCAGTGCCATTGGTTTGTGATTCTATCTCTTTCGATAGTACCATCTGTTTTGGGAGTATCCTCCCGCTCTTTTGGCTGCAGAATCTGCTGCCTCGTTTCCTGCACTTACTCTTCCTGCCCTGCGTCATGTCCTTTGCATTTCATTATGGACACCTTTGGAGCGGCAATAGCCTCCACTAGCTCCATTATCTCCTTCTGATGTTTATGGGCATCCTGCAGAGGTGACGTATCCTCGCCTTTTCCCACATGATCGCGTCCAAGTGTGCTGTTCCATGAGCATAAGCAGAGTCTGTAAAATGTTCACTGTTCTTCCTTTGGCTAGCAGAAGGGCTGCGATCAGAGCTTTTATTTCTGCTTTCTGTGCTGACGCTGGTTGGTTTATTATTCTGCTTCCAGTGTTCTGATGTGTTCCATCTGGGTGTTGTGGACTACTGCATATGATGCTTTGTTAGTCCCATCCTTTGTTTTGTAGCAACATCCGTCTGTGTAGAGCCACATGTCAGCCGACATGTCTGGTACGTTTTCCAGATCTGACCTTATTCTGCTTTCTTGGGCTGCTTCTTCCTCGCAAACATGTGGCACTCCCTGTCTACTCATACTGTTGGCCATGTTTATTCTTCTGATGAGTAGGTGATGTGCGGTTGGGTACAGGCAGTCTGCAGTTTTGTTCTCCTTGTGGCACTGTATGCAAATTCCTTGCTGGCCAAAAAAGCTGTGACACCATGTGTGGTGTGGATGTTATGGATGGCACATTACAATATGTGCTGTTTTGTCAATGGATTTTGCCAGCGCCGCTACATAGCGGGCACAGGTTGTCTGTCCTTTTTCCACTGTATCCAGCCTTGATGAGTGGTACATCAGTACATCTGTCTCCCCCTTTTTTCTGAAATAAAATGGCATTGAGAAAGCCATTGTTTTCAGAAACATCCATATGAAATGGGAGTGAGTAGTCTGGGGAGGTGAGTGTCTCTGCCCTTGCTAGGTACTTTTGAGGTCAGAGAAGGCGGCCTCGGCCTCTGTTGTCCATAGGAGGGGGGCGGTGAGACAGCGATGAGTTCTGTTGGTATAGTCAGGATATGTGAGCGCTGTATCCTGTGAGGCCCAGAAAAGACAGCATGTCTGCAACTGTGAGGGGCTTCTGACTGTTGGGGGTTCTGTGAGACTGTCATTTGTTTAGCTTTGCTGGGCTTGGGCTTGTTTAATTCTTCCAGTTGTTTCTTTAACAATTGAGTTTGTAGTCTTTTTAATTCATCTTCTTGTTGCTCTGCTCCTTTTTGGTGTTTTGACAGGAAATGACGCACATTCTCGCCCATGTTGCATCGGTCATTGTTTGCAGGCCTACTACTCCTCCTAACTGTGTCTGAACTGCTGTGGGTAATCCCCTAGTACCCCATGGCGGAACAGCGCCACTGTGGCGCGGACTGGTCCCACGGTTCCCTCATAGCACGCTGCCAAATCTTTTTTGCTCTATCTGCATAGGCATCAAAATTTTCATCACTTAGTCTTTTAATCATGCCATGCTGCATGATCCCCACTGTGGGATACATGCGGTGCAGCTCAGCCCAAATGCCAGGGGTTTACTGCTGATGCAGGCACTGATGCGGGAACAGTGGGTCCAGCTCCCCCTCTGGTGAGGGCAGCACTAGCTTCATCTGCTCCCATTACTCTACCCAATACTGCTCTGAGATCTCCAAACACAGCTGCACTCCTGCTGTAAGACTATTGAAAGCTGTGAGGAAATGCTCAGCCCCTCCTGTCAGGGAGGGGAGTTTTGCACACAGAGAATCTAAGTCACCAAAACTGTAAGGGTTGTACATCAACAGTCCTCCTCCTCCTCCTACTGGGCGGAGTGGGCATTGTAGCCCCGCCTCTGGTGTGGGCGCGTCTGCTCTCCCTCACTGAGCTCATTTACTGTTAGACGCAGCTGCTCTTGCTGCTTTTTTATCTCTCTGAACTCTTTGTTAAGTTTTTCCCTTATTCTAGTTGATCTTCGCAGCATAACTTCGTCAGGGTCCTCGTTGGTAAATTTACCTTTAAATGTGCCTGCTACAAAAACGTCTTGAGGACTTTGGATGATCTAGATCTGGCCTGCGTTTATGTCGTTTTTTAGTCCTTTCCCTAGAGCTGGAGCTTCTGTCTGTTTGCTCACTTTCCCTGCTGCTGTCTGACTGTTCGCTATCTTCCTTACTTCCTGAGTCTTGTGGGGTACTATGGTGAGGTGGACTGGGTCCTTTTACTGACATGTGAAAATGCTCTGGATTTTGTTGGCAAAAGACGCTGAATATGGGGTACTAGCTTTGCTTGGGCCGGCTGGGACTGTAGCCGCTGGTTGTGGTGGAGCCGCTGCTGCTCCCCCTGACGCTGACTGTACCATTAATTTAGATAACATTCTAAATCCTGTACGCGGCCCTCTAATGCCCGGTATCAATGGCCTGTGGTACGTCTATTTGTAATGCATTTGGCTGTAAATGGGCAGTTACCACTGGGCTTGGACTGTGGGTTTTGATGCCGTTGGACCTGTATACGGCGCGGTGGAGCGGAAATTCTTAGGTTTCTTATATCTGGATAAAAAGGGTTTGTTTGCGGGGGCGCCTCAGCGGGCAGCGGGTTTTCTCTGCGCTAGCGGTTTATTCTGTTCAGCTTCTGTCTCAGTTTTTGGTGAACTTTTGTCATCTTTTGTTTGTCAATCCCAATTGTTTCTGTATTGCATTTGTCATTTTCAACCCACCCCATATTTCTCTTTCTGCGCTTCATACTCCATCGCTTTGGTTTAGTCAATTTAAACCATTTTCTTTTCTTTTCCTCCTCTGCCTGCCTTTCCGCATACTCCAACTTACTTTTTTCATACTTCACTATTCATTCACTTTCTCCCGGGGACGGCGCCCCTTCTCCCTCAATCCATCCTCCTCTCTCCCATTCTTTCACAATCTCTTTCTACTTTCTCCTCTCCTTTACTGCCATACTTTTTCACTGCCCTACTAACACTTTACCATAAGGGTCGTCATTTACAACAAATAAGCAGTGAGAAAAAAATCCACAAGCCAAACCACAACAAAAATCACACATGCAACAACGAACAACTTTTTCATTAAGACTCCATCTAGAGCCTTTTATGTACATCTCTATAATCTTTACACTTAAAAAGTGACCTCTCACTCCTTCGCACAAATACACTCGCGGTGGACTCGTAATATTACATGACAATCTGTTAACTGCAACTCTTTTTCAGGATGTTCACACAGAACCAAGGGTGGGCAATTCACAATCACTCATCTGAACTATCTGTCCTTAGCAGTCTCCTACCTCGTCAACCATCTGGACGTATTTTCCTCTGACTATTTGTCCCTTTTCTCTCCTACTGCCACCCGTATTATTCAACAATTCTCTTACAACTCTCTAGTTGTTTTTCTCTGTTTAATCACATCACATGCCCCAACATTTCATCTGTTTATATCCTTTAATTACAGCACATTCAATCAATACTTTTCGCTTAAAACAACACTTACTACAGTTGAAATGTGATCACATCAATTTAGTTTTCAGCCAATAACAGAATTTTGATTTAAACAGGCTTCTGCTTACCTTTTTTGTTGAGAGCACTCAGTGTCACACCAACGAATCGCAGTATCGCCGCTCAGTCCCTTCACGGGCTGCGGGATGTCAGTCCGTGGCTGAGCTGAACCGGACCGTGGACACAATGCCAAGGTCCAGTTGGATTCCCCTGTCCAATTACGTTATCACGTCGGGGGTCACCAAATTTGTTGGGGAAATCCTCTATAAACTGACGACTGACTCCATGATGAATTAACACAGCGTTTATTCTTGTGGTCAACAGATGAAATGCGTTTCCGGGCAGTTACGTGCACGGACCCGATGGAAACTTGTCTAGTACAGAGGTTCCCAAAATGGCACTTAAACAATATGTGCTCAGGGTTATATTGGTTCCCCTTGTGGGGCCTGATTGGTCAGCTATACTGTGCTGGGTTACACTCTCCTGCCTTTCTCTTCCCTCTTTCTTCTTGCTGTCTATTATTTTCAGTTATCATTTACTTCACAGACAGCTATGTTCACTCCTACGTCCTGTTCTCTGAGTTATCAGACCGTCCTGAACTTCAGTGTCCTTGGCCTCACATCTCCTCTTCTGTGCTCACTGTAGCTTATCTGACTACGATAGCCCTGTCTGTTCTCTCCCTCCTAGCTGTAACCCAGCTGCAAAGCATAATGTATAATATGTCACACATACACACACTCTTATTTAGTCTTTGGTTAATTCAGTATATACTTTAAGCCAGCTTTTACG
>NW_022605428.1:0-24899 GCF_008692095.1 Etheostoma spectabile
CCTCAGAATGACCTCAGAATGACCTCAGAATGACCTCAGAATGACTCAGAGGGACCTCAGAATGACTCAGAATGACCTCAGAATGACCTAGATGACCTCAGAATGACCTTAGAATGAGCCTCAGAATGACCCAGAAGACCCCAGAAGACCTCAGAATGACCAAATCAGAATGACCTCAGAATGACCTCAGAATGACCTTAGATGAGCTCAGAATGACCTTAGAATGAGCTCAGAATGAGCTCAGCGTGACCTCAGCATGGGGCACTTTCATAACCGACCACCTAGACCAGACCAGCTGGTTGATATCTTCAACCAGACACACACACCTCATTTAAATTCAAGTCAGCGTTATTTAAACAGATGTTGGTGTCGGTGCTGGACGATGGGAGGAGGGGATGAGAACATATGAGTTAGAAAGGGGTGAGACACAGGAAGGAGAATAGAGACCTTTTCTGTTTTTGTTTACTTATTTTGCATAAATCTACTTCATATACATTTCAATTCATGGTTTGTTCCGTCGTTGTCCACAGTTTAAAAATGTAGATTTACCATGATTCACGGTGTGTTTTTGTAAATTTGGGTCCCGGGGGAGACACCCAAATTTCTCTGTCGGGGTCTTGACTGAAAAAGTTTGGGAACCACTGTATATAAGAGATTGTCCTGCGTATGTAGTCTTCCGATGCCAATATGGAAAAAGATCTGGCTTGACTTCACACGTATGATGGGGAATACTCCTTTTTTAAATTACAAATCCTCAGTTAAGATGAGCAGAAATATTCTTTTTTTTTTTGGGATCTAATGTGTGTTTGTGTCTGCAGTCGTTGTTTGAGCGTCAGGGTCTGGTGCCCCCCTCAGCTCCAGAAAAGCACCATGGCTTTACCCCGAGGAATGTCCAGAACCAAGAGCTTTGGTGAGACACACACACACACACACACACACACACACACACCACACACACACACACACGGCGTGTATTGGGTTATCAGGATTTTGATCCAAATCCAAAGCAGGACTGACAATTCCCCCAGTATCCTCCTCTTCCTACCCCCTGCCTACTTGCGCACGTCCGAAGAAAAATAGAAAAATCGACAACAGCCAAGCGTAGCTTAGCCTACCGCTAGTAGCATGCAGCTAAAGACACAGGGAAACGTTAGCTTAGCGGTAGCCTGCAGCTGCTCTTTTCCAGACACCAGGCAACCGCCTGAGTCGGAGAGAGACGAGAAACCAAATGGTTAAGCGAGCTTCCGGAAACGTCCCTCCTTATGGGAGATTCTGAGGCTAACGAGCCATCACCCGCCGTTAGCATCCCATTGACTCCCATTCATTTTGACGTCACGTTGACACCAAATAACTTTACATCTGAAGCGTTTAAGACTCTATTTGTCCGTTGTTTGGTTTTAAAGAAACAGAACAATGTATAAAAGGCTCCGTTAGCTGTATCTCACGTTATGGCTCGGGAGTAGACATTTTTGTAAAAATGACGATTGTGTCATAACCACGCGACTTACTTTGCACAGCAGAGAAATACCGTATAGTACAGGAAAAGCTCCTCTCCTTTCAAAATTCTACAAATTAAGTCAATAAAAATTGGATCAAATTGTGATTTGGACACCCCTGATACTGTATACTCAAAGTCACAACGTTCGGGCTACATTTTTTGTGTTTTGTTTATGGTTTGAAATTTGGGTGCTTTAATTTTAACGTCTCCATGGTTACCACGGCAGGCACACACCGACGATGACAGGATCAGCGCCCTGATCAACGAGAGTCGGTTTTCCTCGGAGCTCCTCCCTGACAGACAGCTTCATCCCGCCTCCTCCTCAGATGGCTCCGCCCCCTCCTCCCTCGCCTCCTCCTCCACCTCCTCGCTCTTCCTCCTCGACTCCGGCCCCCCTCCGTCCTTCCTCCCCCCGCCTCCCCCGGCCAGAGGGGAGGGGCTAACCCGCCCAGCTCAAGCCGGGGGCGGAGCCCAGGCTCCAGGAGCTCTCTGCGATTCGCCGACGCGCAGCCACGCCCACGCCGAGCGGCAGAGGAAGGCGCGGTCGATGATCATCCTGCAGGACACGCCGCCGCCGCCGCAGCCCGACGCACACGCCGCCGCCGCCACGCACACCACACTCGATGCACACCGCCACGCACACCGCCACGCACACGCTTCACACCGCCACGCACACGTCCCACGCTGTCCCTCCACGGCACCACCCCGCCCTCGGCCACTCACCGCTGTCTCGCCGCCGGGGACGGCCAATAGAAAACCCTTACGCCAACGTGGACAGCAGGCTCCGCCCTCCAAGCCGCAGAGGAGGAAGTCACCTTTGCTGAAACAACTTCCTGTGGAGGAGCAGGGTCAGTATCGGCTCGCACTTGTCTTTCTCATTTCTAACGAGTTATATTAATGTCTAATTTCCTGATGCATGATGGGATATTGTGAGCCCAACAACAATGTATTCTGTGGTCAATGCATTTCGTTTTGTCAAAGTCAGTCTGTACTTTGCCGAGTTCCGTTTTTGGTTTGTCAGCTAGACCGCCTCTAGGGGGAAAACTCAGCAGAAAAGCGACCTACATGATTGGCATTTTTCCCATTGTCCAATCAGATGAATTGAGAGGCGGGCCTTCTGTGATGGTGAATGTGGTTGCCTTGCAATTGTAGTAGACAAAATTTGTGGGGGCGCCATGCGTTTTGCAACCTTCAAACGGGCTCCGTCCGATTGAGGCCAGTCTCCAAATGCTTCCAGAGTGACCAATTCCCTAATAATGATCAATTTATATTTAATATTTAATATTTAAAAAATAACGGACTGTTAACCATGTTATGAGCGCTGTTAGTGATGGTGTTGCATAGTCTGTCCACCAGAGGACGCTCTACAAACGTCCCTGTTAGTGGTGGCGTTGCATAGTCTGTCCACCAGAGGACGCTCTACAACGTCCCTGTTAGTGATGGCGTTGCATAGTCTGTCCACCAGAGGACGCTCTACAACGTCCCGTTAGTGATGGCGTTGCCATGGTCTGTCCACCAGAGGACGCTCTACCAACGTCCCGTTAGTGATGGCGTTGCATAGTCTGTCCACAGAGGACGCTCTACAACGTCCCTGTTAGTGATGGCGTTGCATAGTCTGTCCACCAGAGGACGCTCTACAACGTCCCTGTTAGTGGTGGCGTTGCATAGTCTGTCCACCAGAGGACGCTCTACACGTCCTGTTAGTGATGGCGTTGCATAGTCTGTCCACCAGGACGCCTACAACGTCCCTGTTGTGATGGCGTTGCATAGTCTGTCCACCAGAGGACGCTCTACAACGTCCCTGTTAGTGATGGCGTTGCATAGTCTGTCCACCAGAGGACGCTCTACAACTCCCTCTTAGTGATGGCGTTGCATAGTCTGTCCACCAGAGGACGCTCTACAACGTCCCTGTTGGCAACAATCTGATTTTCTTTTTTTGTTAATGTGTTTTGTTTAAGTTTCATATCTTAAGTTTGTATTTTTTTTGTTTTAGAACTTTAATATATTTTGACGTTCTGTTGTGGCAATAAAGCTAATTATTATCATACTTTTTAGTGAGAACAACAAATAACTAATGTTAGATAAATCTGTACATGTTTTGTAACGCATTTCGGGATTCTTAAAAAAAATATCTATATTGGCCGGAATATCGGCATATTGGATTTTTAAATAACCAAACATTGGTATCGGTATCAGCTTATAATCCTTTATCGGTCGGGGCTCTAGTACCAACCTCAGTTCTCTGATTGAATCTGAATTGAAACACTCTGTAAAATATCAAATCTGTCCGGTTGAGTGAGTGTGCAGCAAAAACTTGGAAGCACACAGAAAGAAAAACAAATGTAAGAGGTTTATGTGTGGTGGATCATATCAAACAAGCAAATCAATACATTGAGTTCAGTAATGAATCTTGTTTGCTCAGATTAAAAGCTGCCTGCTTCTCAATGTGCTTGCTAAAAACAAAACCGGGCTCTCAAAATGTCCCGTCACCAGCTCAGGACTGAGACACAGACGTGATGCCGTGGACTCCTAATGTTGTTTTCTTCTTCCAGGACTTCGGGACCAGGATCTCTGTTGAGGTGGACGGCGGCGGCAGCCCCAGCCGGGCGGAGCTGTACCAGCACAGGTTCTCTCGGAGCGCCCCCGGGTCCAGGGTCGCAGGTCCTCTCTCTTCCTGTCTGTGGAGGGCGCCGGGTCCGAGAACCAGGTGCCCCTCCTCCCTCAGAGCCATTCGATGGACGACCTCGGCGAGCTGCCCCCCCCGGCGCCGGTCCTGTCGCCCTCGCCGACGCCTCACACCTTCCTCCACCCGCTGACGGGGAAACTCTAGGTCAGTCTGAGTCGGCGTGGCTTCTGCACGACAACGGGAGAGTCACAATAAAACGTTCTGGAAGTAGAGCATGAAGTTCATCCGAATCTCAGAATTATAAAAACCTTTTAAACTATAAAAAGATGAAAAAAACCAAAACAAGACTGTACCAATTAGCAAAAATAAGCTGCACGTTGGAGATGTAATTAATAACCAGAACTTACAGAATCAGCATATATATACACTGTATATATATGTATATTTTTTTACAGTTTTCAGGGATATTGTGCAGAATTTATCAGTTTTTCCGCTTGGAGTTGTGATGTGTTAACATTGTGATAGTGCTGCTGTCAAACTGTCAATAATATTTAATCACGATTGATCACATTAACTTCATAATTAACCTGCAACTAATTGCAATTACTGGCAATTTTTTTTATCTATTCTAAATGTCTCTTGATGTCTTTTTGTCCCATTATTTTTCTGATGTTTTTTTATTGAAAACAATGTTGGCATACAGCCTACTGTAGGGTTTGGTATGTATATATACATATATTATATGTATATATACATATATATGTATATATACATATATATATGTACATTCTCACTTGAAGCAAATAATCTCTCACACAATGCAACGTTGTCCATCAATAACAGGGTGAAAAAAACTCGGGGGGGGGTCCAGATCGCTTTGGTCTCGTTAATCTAACATTTGTCGACTTTTAAAAACTCAACTTTCCGTCCAGAATCTAATCGGCGTCCATTTTGTCGTCTCGCGCTCGCCGTCCACTCAAAACTTAGCGCTACTACTCTTTGGCCGGCTCGCAAGCCCAAACAATTGTGTGTGCAAAAGTTTGCTAGGCCAAAAAGAACGTCAATCTTACGATAAAAAAAATTGACGTCGTTAAAATGGGTTTGCTTAACGCCGTTAATCACGCGTTTCACACTGACAGCGCTCCATTCTGAGTTTCATTAAAAAATGTAATTTGTTTACAATTCTGCGTAAAATACTGCATCTGCAGATTCTGTGTGACCCTGACAAAGACCCAATTAAAAGCATACAAGTCTATCCTAATAAAAAATAACTGTTAACCTCTCTTCTCGCCTCAGACCCCTCGTCTCCACTCGCCCTGGCTCTCGCTGCACGAGAACGAGCGCTCACCGCCCGCACGCCCAGCCCCGAGCCTCGACTGAAACACGCGTCCGCCTCCAACACGCCCATCCCCACCCCGGCCGTCAGCCCCGAGGGACGACACAAGCGCACCCCTATCCCCACGCCGCAGGGCAGCCCCGAGCCTCGGTCCAAACGCCCACCGCCCCACCCCGCAGACAAGCCCCGAGCAGCGAACCAAGCGCACCACTCCCCAGACCAGCCCCGAGCTGAGGCACAAACGCACAACCCCGCCAATATTCCCCGACGGGCAAGTGGAGCGCCCGGAGACAGAGGGAGGAGTGACGTCCCCCGCCGCCCGCCCCCACTCCCCGACGCTTGAGACCCAGCCCCTTGCCGGCGCTGGCCAATGAGGGTCACCCTTCTCTGATTGACAGGCGCAGAAGCCTCACAGTGGGCAGCTCCGAGGAGGAGGGCGGGGCTTACACAGTCACACTCCCCCGGCGCTGTTGTCCTCCACGACGAGGAGACGAGGGAGGAGCTCCGCAGAATCGGCCTGGTGACTCCGCCCGCTGCCTTCGCCACTACTCCTCCCGCCCTTCCCCCCCGTCGTCCCTTATACTGTTGCCACGGCGAGGCGGGGAGGGGGGAGGCGGAGAGAGTGGTCCCGAGTCTCTGGTTCGACGAGGCGATGAGGAGGAGAAGGAGGGACGAACGGCTCCACGACAGCTCGTCCTCCCCCAGCTCGCTCCCTCCCTCCATCACCTTGGCCTCCCCTCCTGCTCCACCCTCCCCCTCCTCCCCTCCCGCCGCTCACCCTTCTCCCTCCTCCCCCGCCACCTCCTCCCCAATCGGCCTCAAGCCACGCCTTCGTTCGCCCATCGGGCGTGGGCGCTCCGCGCTCCGGGACCCGCTGCTGAACAGTCGTCGGACAGCGAGCTCCTCCCGTCGGCCGCGTCCTGCTCCTCCCCCTCCTCCCCCTCTGCTCCTCCCCCACTAGCGGCGGCGGGCGGCAGCCGCGCTACCTGTTCCAGAGGAGGTCCAAGCTGTGGGGCGGCGGGGACGACCGCGAGGAGCGGCGGGGCTTCAGCCCGGACGACGGGGGGCGTCCGGCGGCACCGGGGGGTCAGGGGGGGGGGGCTCGGCCGTGGATCTGACCAGCCGGTCGGCGTCGGCGCTGGAGCTGAGCGGCAGGGCGGGCTCCGGGCTGGATCTGGCCAATCGGCTGCAGCTGCTCAACAAAGACAGTCACTCTCTGGGGGAGGAGCCGAGTCCCCTGGACCCGGGCCGGAGGTCTCCAGTAGGAGGAGCCAGGTACGTAAATCTGCCTTTTCCTGTAAATGAAAGTAGAATTTTGTGGTTTGCATTGTGAGCAACCTAGCTGTATTTACCTGGCAAATACAGCTAATTCTGAAAATACTGCAGTACTACTACTGACCTCACAGTACTACTGACCTCACAGTACTACTGACCTCACAGTACTACTGAGTGCAGAAGTTGTAACAGAATCTGTTGTTTGTGTTGTTTGTTCCAGATGTTTGGACAATGGAGAGAGTAAATCGTAGGTTTTTACCTCTGGTAAACATTTAGAGATGATATTCCTTTATTCGCTAACAGCTAACTAGCATGCTCCTTCTCCACCGATGACTAACCACTAAATGTTGACAACAATGAGCTTCCTGTCTGGCTGTTGAATGAAACCTTGGAACGCACCATTTGCTTACCACCTCTGTCAAAATGAATGATTCTCTACTAATGGCTCAGCAACAATGACAAGGCCAGTCAGGCTTTGTATTTGTTACACGAGGTATGCACGCCGCCAACGTGAGATTTAATTTACAAAACTAAAAATATGTGAGCAAAAGTTTAAGGAATAGGAATAGAAACAGGAAGCCGATTGGCTGTTTTTACTCTCTGGTTGACGTGTAAGTTGTCTTGAAACACCGGAGTAGCGTGCTGCCCTCATGTTGTCCTCATGTTGTCCTCATGTTGTCTTCATGTTGTCCTCATGTTGTCCTCATGTTGTCCTCATGTTGTCTTCATGTGTTCCTCATTTTATCTTCATGTTGTCCTCATGTTGTCTCATGTTCTCCTCATGTTGTGTTCATGTTGCCTTCATGTTGTCCTCATGTTGTCTTCATGTTGTCCTCATTTTATCTTCATGTTGTCTTCATGTTGTCCTCATGTTGTCTTCATGTTGTCCTCATTTTGTCTTCATGTTGTCTTCATGTTGTCCCCATGTTGTCCTCATGTTGTCCTCATGTTGTCCTCATGTTGTCCTCATGTTGCCCTCATGTTGTCTTCATGTTGTCCTCATGTTGTCCTCATGTTGTCCTCATGTTGTCCCCATGTTGTCCTCATGTTGTCTTCATGTTGTCCTCATGTTGTCCTCATGTTGTCCTCATGTTGTCTTCATGTTGTCCTCATTTTCTTCATGTTGTCCTCATGTTGTCTTCATGTTCTCCTCATGTTGTGTTCATGTTGTCTTCATGTTGTCCTCATGTTGTCTTCATGTTGTCCTCATTTATCTTCATGTTGTCTTCATGTTGTCCTCATGTTGTCTTCATGTTGTCCTCATTTTATCTTCATGTTGTCTTCATGGTTGTCCTCATGTTGTCTTCATGTTGTCCTCATTTTGTCTTCATGTTGTCTTCATGTTGTCCCCATGTTGTCCTCATGTTGTCCTCATGTTGTCCTCATGTTGTCCTCATGTTGCCCTCATGTTGCCTTCATGTTGTCCTCATGTTGTCCTCATGTTGTCCTCATGTTGTCCCCATGTTGTCCTCATGTTGTCCTCATGTTGTCCCCATGTTGTCCTCATGTTGTCCTCATGTTGTCCCCATGTTGTCCTCATGTTGTCCTCATGTTGTCCTCATGTTGCCCTCATGTTGCCCTCATGTTGCCCTCATGTTGTCCTCATGTTGTCTTCATGTTGTCCCCATGTTGTCCCCATGTTGTCCTCATGTTGTCCTATATCAATGTTCTTTTTAATTCCCCAAAATAACATGATTGATTCCAACGCTCTTTGCCAAGTACAAATCTCTACTTTCATTATTTTGGGTCTTATTCTATTTTATAGCATTGTAAACAAATTGAGTGTGTTGTTGAAATAGTGTTGAGTAAAAGTTGACATATTCCAGTCTGTGATTATCAACATCCATTCCTTTAATTTTAGTCTAATAATTCCTAATTTCTCTGCTTTTCTAACTCAAACATTAGGTATAATTTCCTATAAATGAGGTTTATTGACCATAAATTCCAAAAATAACTGCAAAACTAAAGTTAATGATTTAGTGTTGATAACGTCATAAAAAGTGACAAAACATTGATAAAAGCATCAAAAGTGTTGATTTTCAATTTTGACGGGAAGACAACACAAGGTTAAAACAAAATGGTCACAGTGGAGATGTAGGGTGCAGGAGAGCGAGGCTCAGCTCCATGTAGACACTTTAATTCTTCATCATTCATTCATTCATTCATTCATTCGTATTTATCATACAGGAAAGTTGAAAAAGTAACATTAAATTACAATGTAAAAACGGGCCTGACTCAGTTTAAAAACTGGTTTTCAGCAGGTTCCTGTTCTGCAGAAACATAAAACCTGGTCCAGCACGTCAGGACAGACATGAATACAAGACATAACTATCATCTGCTGAAGGTCACGTCATTGAGGTTCTGTTGATGTGTTGCAGGTTGTTCTCCAGCCTCGGGGAACTCCACACCATCTCCCAGCGGGGGTACGGCTCCAGCTACACCGTCCGACCAGGAAGCCGCTACCCCGTAACCCGCCGGAGCCCCTCCCCCTCCCCCTCCCCATCCGATAGGTCCATGGGGCTCGCCTCCTCCCCCACCACTTGCCCCGAAAGGCCAGATCTGAGCTCAGGTCGCGGTCTCACCATCCTGAAGTCATCCAGCCTCAGCCTCCCCTCAGAACCAAAGGAGGTTCGCTTCGTGATGCGGAGCGCCAGCGCACGAACCAGGTCTCGATCCCCGTCTCCCTCGCCCCACGCCTCCCCCTGCCCCTCCCCCGTCCTCAGCGGGCCCCTGTTGGCCCTTCGGCCGTGGAGGCAGCGCCCCCTTAACTTGTGGAATAAATACGACGTGGGCGACTGGCTGGAGAGCGTGGGCCTGGCCGAGCACCGCCAGCGCTTCCAGGAGCACGAGATCGAAGGCTCGCACCTCCCCGCCCTCACCAAGGAGGACTACGTGGAGCTGGGCGTCACCAGACTGGGACACCGGATCAACATCGAGAGGGCCCTCAGACAGCTACTGGATGGCTCCACTTGACCTCAGACCTCTGGACATCCTGTGACCTCATAACCTCTGGTCAGACACTAGGCCATCTCTTTGACTAGAACATCTATGAATCCTTAGACCTTTTTACCAACGTGGAGTACCAGCTTGAAGACATCTTGGCTTATCAGCTCTTTGATCGACTCAGACAGACAGCACCAAGGTCTGTGTCCAGCCTTTAGTTTCAGTGTAGACCTCCATGATTTAGTTTGTTAACATCCAGTGCCTCCTATTTAAGCTGTAAAAGCCCTCAACCAAATTTGTTATTCTTCTTTAAAAGACAGCACATTGGAAGAGAACCACTGAGCATTATGCAGGTTTCTCTGTAGTGGGACACAGAACATGGCTATGAACATGCACTGCACTAATCCTCCACCCGGTCTTTATAGTGTCTTCTACACTGTATTGTTGCTAAAACTGATGCTGGAAATTTCAATCTCCTTGCGGATTAATAAAGAGAAGTCTAAGTCTAGGTTTTACAGGCAAAGTACATTTGAACTTTTTATCTCCAACACAAAAATTTCATTCTGGCATTAAAAGTCCAATGACATGGTGCTCTTTGGATGCTTTTATATAGACCTTAGTGGTCCCTAATACTGTATCTGAAGTCTCTTTATATAGACCTTAGTGGTCCCCTAATACTGTATCTGAAGTCTCTTTTATATAGACCTTAGTGGTCCCCTAATACTGTATCTGAAGTCTCTTTATATAGACCTTAGTGGTCCCCTAATACTCTATCTGAAGTCTCTTTTATATAGACCTTAGTGGTCCCCTAATACTGTATCTGAAGTCTCTTTATATAGACCTTAGTGGTCCCTAATACTGTATCTGAAGTCTCTTTTATATAGACCTTAGTGGTCCCTAATACTGTATCTGAAGTCTCTTTATATAGACCTTAGTGGTCCCTAATACTGTATCTGAAGTCTCTTTATATAGACCTTAGCGGTCCCTAATACTGTATCTGAAGTCTCTTTATATAGACCTTAGTGGTCCCCTAATACAGTATCTGAAGTCTCTTTATATAGACCTTAGTGGTCCCCTAATAGTGTATCTGAAGTCTCTTTTATATAGACCTGGTCCCCTAATACTGTATCTGAAGTCTCTTTATATAGACCTTAGTGGTCCCTAATACTGTATCTGAAGTCTCTTTTACATAGACCTTAGTAGTCCCCTAATACTGTATCTGAAGTCTCTTTATATAGACCTTAGTGGTCCCCTAATACTGTATCTGAAGTCTCTTTATATAGACCTTAGTGGTCCCCTAATACTGTATCTGAAGTCTCTTTATATAGACCTTAGTGGTCCCCTAATACTGTATCTGAAGTCCCTTTCCCAAAATTTAGCCTTGGTCCTGAATTCCAGCCACTAGAGCCAGTCTTACAATGAGCTTTCCTTAGTATGTGCCATTTCTGAGTCTGTAGCTTTAGAAGGGGGGGGGGGATGCACAAGGCTCGGTTTACACCTATCACCATTTCTAGCCATTGGGGGGCCATAGGCAGGCTGGGGGGGAACGCATATTAATGTTAAAAAACCTCATAAAGTGACATTTTCATGCCATGGGACCTTAATATTTATGGAAATTCTGTTATCAGGAATAGCCCCTTGTGATGTGACACCTCGTCTTCGAGGGGGTCCTTTGTGTGTAGTTGCGTTACAGTTCGCCCCTTTTGCTTTGTATACTTTGTGCAGGCGATAGGAACAAATCCAGACAGATATTAACTCCAAATGGCTCTCCAAATACCAAAGATATTAATTTGACTCTGGTAGACGACCAACAAAACCGGTTGACGTCTGAGAAGCTGTGAGCAGCATCGTGCTGGATGCTAATCTCAGCTGGACACAGAGCTGATCAGCTGATCCCAGCGGCGGACATCGATCAAAGAGCTGACAAGCCAATAACTAATCTAACGAGACGGGTTATGGTCCTCGTGCCCCCCCCACCCCCCTCTCCCCAGAGAAGATGAGCTGGGATCGGCGAGCTCCTGGGAGTCTCCACCTCAACAACAACAACAACAACAACACACGGGAGATCAGCTGAGGACATTTCTCCATCATTCATGTGATTTAGCTTTTTTTTTTCTTCTTTTTTTTATATATATATATATATATATATCTATGAAGTTCACTCAAAGAATTTGTGTTTTCTTTTGAGTTCATATCTTAACCGATCATTTAGAATTTATGAATACCTAATAATAACGTGGTGGTGGTGACTTGCTTAACGGAGTTTTAACAGTTTGAAAAAAATGACTTTGAGTTCCTTATGATTTGACAATGAGTTGAATTTCAAAGGTCGTTTTTTCGGTTTTTGAAGTCCGTGATGATTTGTCAATGAGCGTGACGTTGTGCTGACGTGCCGTGTGTTTCAGGGAGAGCTGCAGCGGAGCTCCAGCCGGAGACCAGTCCGGTTTCCCCCCTGCTTACCGAGGGCTTACTGTACACGGTGCTATCTGTCTAAAGCCATCTGTACAGAAAATACCTTCCTCCCCCCCCCCCCCTGCACCTTCCTCCCACCTTCCTCACACACTCTCATCTTAACCAATCAATCAATCAGTCGTGGTGACGCACCAGGATCAGGCCATACGTGGAGTTTCCTCCCTGCCATATTGGGGATGTAGTCCCTGCCATACGTGGAGTTTCCTCCCGAGCACACACAGCTCCAAACAGGCGTGGTTACAGTTTAAAAGCAATCGTGTGAAGCCAAAATATGTGTTTGATAGATATGCTAATTTATTTAGAGTTTTTACCTGGCCAATGGCCGACCCTCGTTAACCAATCATCAACCAAAAAATTCAAAGACATTTCAATTTAATTGTATTTATGGTGCAAAATAACAACAGCTGTTATCTTAGGACACTTGACAGATAGAGTAGGTCAAGACCCCATGCTATAATTTACAAAGACCAAACAACCCCCCCCCCCCCCCCCCCCACCCCCACCCAAAACAAGCATTTGGTGCAACAGTCGCGAGGAAAAACGTCCTTTAACCCTCGTGTTGTCTTCCCGTCAAAATCAACACTTATGTTGATGCTTTTTAATCAATGATTTTAACTTTTTCTTACGTTTTTCCACACTTTTTTGTCACTTTTTTTTACGTTTAACACTACGTAACACTAACTTATTAACTTAAGTTTTACAGTTATTTTTGGAATTTATGCTCAATAAATCTAATTTATTAGGAAATTATACCTAATGTTTGAGTTAGAAAAGCAGAAATTAGGAATTATTGAGACTAAAATTAAAGGAATGGATGTTGATGGATAATCACAGACTGGAATATGTCAACTTTTACTCAATACTATTTCAACAACACTTCCATTTGTTTTATAATGCTATAAAATTGAATAAGACGCCCCAAAAAATTTGACCCGAGGACAACGTGAGGGTTAAAAAGACAACAGACGAGCAGGCAACGAGTCCGGGACTTGTCTGCAGTCTTCCGGTTGCGCAGCCACGCTGTTTTACTTGTAGTGGAGTACTTTTTATAGTGTGGTATTAGTACTTAAAGTAGTACTTCATCCACTTCTGCAGGCTAGTTGCCAATCTATAGTTAAGTTCATTACGAGGACGTTAACTGCTGCAAAGTATTAATTCTATTTGACATTTCCACAGTTGCACAATGCACAATATAAGTAAATTAAATATACACAATATAACACAATAATAAATTAAAAACATCTGTGAAGTCGCTAGGAGGTGTATTTCTTCCCTTTGACTAGCCGAGTTAATAACACTTTATTTTGCCTTTGTCTAGGCTTTCATTTCTAATTAACTCCACACAGTGAATCCAAACTAATGTGACACAACTACACAATTCATCTGATGAGTGAGTCTCTCGTCTTTAATCCCCACTCAAGCACAATCAAAGCTCCAGTGCCTGTTTCCGCAGCAACAAATCTACCGCGATTACGTCGCTTTTTTACTCGCAGCTGAAGTACACAAACACAAGCTGAACCACAGTCTTCAATCCCAAAGTTGTAAAAGTTCACGGTGCCCTTTTTATGTGAAAGGTCTACGCACAGAGGTATAAAATGTAAAACGTATAGTCTATGTACGGCACGTTACAGTAGACTTTATAGTCTGTATAATATATATTATGGTAGAATAATGTAGCTATAGTGTAATCCCGAAGTACAGTAGACAATAAAATGTATACAAGGAATTTTTGGTAGATTTTAGTCTATAAAGTCTTAGCTGGATGTGATATTCAGCCTTTGTGTGCAGCCACTTATCAGCTGTTTGACTTTAAAGAGGGACCACAATCCACTTGACTTCGTCATGCTATCCATTTCTCCTTGTCCCAAGTCTGGAGTCCCGGTAGTTGAGAGAGGGCTGTAGTACTCGAGTACGGTCTTGGACTCGAGTCCGGACTCAAGACCGTTGTTCAATGGTCTCGGACTTGTGTCGGACTCGCTAGTATTTGGACTCGGACTTGTCTCGGTCTTGACCGCTGGTCTTGCCCAACATGGCTTCTGGTCTGGACCGAGTCCAGGTGTCTTTATTGTGTTGATAATAATATCGGAGGGAAAGTGAAACCCAAAATGATTGTCTTGATACTGTCATGCATAAGACCTTTATTCTGTCCTGGACTCGGACTCAAACCTCTTTGGACTCGGTCTTGACTCGGACTCTAACCTTTTTGGACTCGGTCCTTCCACGCTGGACTGTACCAACACAAAACCTCGTGTTGTCCTCCCGGGTCAAAAAATCTGATTTTTTTAAATTTTTTTTATAGTTTTCACCAACACCACCTCACTAGTTTTACTACTTTATGGAATTCATGGTCAATAACCCTCATTTATATAGAATTATACCTAATATTAGAGTTAAAAAAGCAGAAATTATGAATTATTTTGACTAATAGTTAAGATCAGAGGAATGAAAGAGATCAGTTGTATTTATAAAGAGCGTTGGAAGGAATCAGATCCATTTTTTATGGTAATTTGGTTAAAAAGAAACTCATATTTCAGATATAGACATTTTTTAAAGGGTCAGATTTGACCCGAGGACAACAGGAGGACAACAGGAGGGGGTAAAGGGGGAAATCAGAGCGCGTAGACCTCCACTAAGGCCACGCCCTATATGTAGAAAATAGGTGGTGTATCTGCTCCGGGATTCGGATCCACTCCAAAATTGAATGGGTTCTTCCTTGGCCCATGTTACACATCTCCACCAAATATCATAAAAATCGGGCGTGTCTTTTTTTTTTTTCGTAATCTTGCCGACAGACAATCAACGAAACCAAACCGAAGACTAACCAGTGGAAACTTTACACCACGAAACATCTTTTTAGTCCTTTATCTTTAGAAGTTTTGACTTGGTCTCACAGGTAGAGAGAGGGCTCATGGGTAGCTGTGCCACACTGAGTGAATATCACATGTATTTACATATGTACTGTATGTGTAGTATATTATAAAGGACTATGGTCTACTGTATCCAGAGAGTGAGACGTGGGCGATGTGTAACGATGATAATCAGCGATGGAGAGTGATGTCACCTCTGACCTCAGGTCCCCCACCCTGTACACTAACATGAACATGAGGTCATTCATTTGTTGTGGGATTACTCAGCCATCAGAAACCAGCAAACCCACTGCTAAGAGATATCTCTTCAGTGATGAGTGAGAATGTTAGCAAGTGGGAAAGTAGTTCCTTCGTTGTTTTTACCAAAGTTTCTGCCTTGAAATTCAAATCGGTGCAACAGGTTGTTGAGATTCACATCTTCTCCAGTTTCTAGACGAACACATGCATCTATTTACCATGACAACATCTTCTCAAGTTTCTAGATGAACACATGGATCTATTTACCATGACAACATATTCTCAAGTTTCTAGATGAACACATGGACTATTTACCATGACAACATCTTCTAAGTTTCTAGATGAACACATGGATCCATTTACCATGACAACATCTTCTAAGTTTCTAGATGAACACATGGATCTATTTACCATGACAACATCTTCTAAGTTTCTAGATGAACACATGGATCTATTTACCATGACAACATCTTCTCAAGTTTCTAGATGAACACATGGATCTATTTACCATGACATCATCTTCTCAAGTTTCTAGATGAACACATGGATCCATTTACCATGACAACATCTTCTCAAGTTTCTAGATGAACACATGCATCTATTTACCATGACAACATCTTCTCAAGTTTCTAGATGAACACATGGATCCATTTACCATAACAACATCTTCTAAGTTTCTAGATGAACACATGGATCTATTTACCATGTCATCATCTTCTCAAGTTTCTAGATGAACACATGCATCCATTTACCATGACAACATCTTCTCCAGTTTCTAGATAAACACATGGATCTATTTACCATAACAACATCTTCTAAGTTTCTAGATGAACACATGCATCTATTTACCATAACAACATCTTCTCAAGTTTCTAGATGAACACATGGATCTATTTACCATGACAACATCTTCTAAGTTTCTAGATGAACACATGGATCTATTTACCATGACAACATCCAAGTTTCTAGATGAACACATGGATCCATTTACCATAACAACATCTTCTAAGTTTCTAGATGAACACATGGATCTATTTACCATAACAACATCTTCTAAGTTTCTGAGGGGTTCCCAGGCCAGGTTGGAGATATAATCCCTCCACCTAGTCCTGGGTCTTCCCCGAGTCCTCCTCCCAGCTGGGCGTCCCTCCACCTAGTCCTGGGTCTTCCCCCGAGACTTCCTCCCAGCTGGGCGTCCCTCCACCTAGTCCTGGGTCTTCCCCCGAGACCTCTTCCCAGCTGGACGTCCCTCCACCTAGTCCTAGAACTACATTTCCCTAAAACATCTCACATATCACTTTACCTGACTTGTTATCAGGTTTATAATAGATTAAAAGCTTCCTGCTGATTGGCTGAGAATCCTGGCTTTGTAACCTGCCTCCTCCTGATATTCACCTGGTTATGATGGTTTAATGGTTACCTTCCTCCTCTCTACTTCCTACTTCCTCTTTCTACAGGATGTTTGTAGTTCTTCTGGAGTGAGTGGCGTGTGTGTACTTGTAGTTTTTTTTCTTCCCTTTTTCTAGAAACTAAGGAGCACACAAACGAGAACCGATGAGCTCTGCAACGCAACAGATTGTAATCTTTATAATAAACTCTCATTTATTACAAAGTTAACGCTCCTGCCTTCCCGTGTGGTTCTTTCACAATAAGAGCTGTCAAAAAAAGTTTCATTAAGGCAAAATATGTGTCAGACCATGTGGTTTTTGGGATTTTTACAAAGTACTAAACTAGGACTTTTTTATGACTAGTTACGACATTTTATACTATATACTATACTATACTGTGACTTTTTGTGACTCTTTCAACATACTATACTATGACATTTCATGACTTTTTTGACATACTATTCTATGATTTTTTACATTTTTTTGACATACTATTCTATGATTTTTTAAATTTTTTTGACATACTATTCTATGATTTTTTAAATTTTTTTGACATACTATTCTAGGATTTTTTACATTTTTTTGACATACTATATGACTTTTTACATTTTTTTGACATACTATTCTAGGATTTTTTAATTTTTTGGACATACTATTTAGGATTTTTTACATTTTTTGACATACTATTCTATGACTTTTTACATTTTTTGACATACTATTCTATGATTTTGTTACATTTTTTGACATACTATTTTAGATTTTTTTACATTTTTTGACATACTATTCTATGACTTTTACATTTTTTGACATACTATTCTAGGATTTTTTATTTTTTGGACATACTATTTTAGGATTTTTTACATTTTTTGACATACTATTCTATGACTTTTTAATTTTTTTGACATACTATTCTATGATTTGTTACATTTTTTTGACATACTATTTTAGGATTTTTACATTTTTTTGACATACTATTCTAGGACTTTTTACATTTTTTTGACATACTATTCTATGACTTTTTAAATTTTTTTGACATACTATTCTATGATTTTGTTCCATTTTTTGACATACTATTCTATGACTTTTTACATTTTTTTGACACTATTCTAGGATTTTTAACATTTTTTGACATACTATTCTATGACTTTTTACATTTTTTGACATACTATTCTAGGATTTTTGACATTTTTTTGACATACTATTCTAGGATTTTTTTCATTTTTTTGACATACTATTCTATGACTTTTTACATTTTTTGACATACTATCTATGATTGTTTAAATTGTTTTGACATACTATTCTATGATTTTTTTACATTTTTTTGACGTACTGTTCTATGATTTTTTACATTTTTTTGCATAATATTCTATGATTGTTTACATTTTTTTGACATACTATTCTAGGATTTTGTTACATTTTTTTGACATACTATTCTATGACTTTTTACATTTTTTTGACATACTATTCTAGGATTTTTAACATTTTTTTGACATACTATTCTATGACTTTTTACATTTTTTTGACATACTATTCTAGGTTTTTGACATTTTTTTGACATACTATTCTAGGATTTTTTTCATTTTTTTGACATACTATTCTATGACTTTTACATTTTTTTGACATACTATTCTATGACTTTTTACATTTTTTTGACATACTATTCTATGATTTTTACATTTTTTTGACGTACTATTCTATGATTTTTTACATTTTTTTGACATAATATTCTATGATTTTTTACTTTTTTGGACATACTTTCTATGATTTGTTACATTTTTTTGACATACTATTCTATGACTTTTTACATTTTTTTGACATACTATTCTATGATTGTTTACATTTTTTTGACATACTATTCTATGATTTTGTTCCATTTTTTGACATACTATTCTGATTTTTGGACATTTTTTTGACATACTATTCTAGGATTTTTTTCATTTTTTGACATACTATTCTATGACTTTTTACATTTTTGGACATACTATTCTAGGATTTTTGACATTTTTTTGACATACTATCTAGGATTTTTTCATTTTTTTGACATACTATTCTATGACTTTTTACATTTTTTGACATACTATTCTATGATTGTTTACATTTTTTTTGACATACTATTCTATGATTTTTTTACATTATTTTGACATACTATTCTATGATTGTTTTACATTTTTTTGACATACTATTCTATGATTTTTTACATTTTTTGACATACTATTCTATGATTTTTTACATTTTTTGACATACTATTCTATGACTTTTTACATTTTTTGACATACTATTCTAGGATTTTTTACATTTTTTTGACATACTATTCTGGATTTTTTACATTTTTTTGACATACTATTCTATGACTTTTTATATTTTTTTGACATACCATACTAGAGTTTTTACATTTTTTTGACATACTATTCTATGACTTTTTACATTTTTGACATACTATTCTATGACTTTTTACATTTTTGACATACTATTCTATGACTTTTTACATTTTTTTGACATACTATTCTATGACTTTTTACATTTTTTTGACATACTATTCTATGACTTTTTACATTTTTTTGACATACTATTTATGACTTTTTACATTTTTGACATACTATTCTATGACTTTTACATTTTTTGACATACTATTCTATGACTTTTTACATTTTTTGACATACTATTCTATGACTTTTTACATTTTTTGACATACCATGCTAGGATTTTTTAATTTTTTTGACATACTATTCTAGGACTTTTTATATTTTTTTGACATACTATTCTATGACTTTTTACATTTTTTTGACATACTATTCTAGGATTTTTTACATTTTTTTGACATACTATTCTAGGACTTTTTACATTTTTTTGACATACTATTCTAGGATTTTTTACATTTTTTGACATACATTCTATGACTTTTTATATTTTTTTGACATACTATTCTATGACTTTTTACATTTTTTTGACATACCATGCTAGGATTTTTTAATTTTTTTGACATACTATTCTAGGATTTTTTAATTTTTTTGACATACTATTCTATGACTTTTTACATTTTTTTGACATACTATTCTAGGACTTTTTTGACATACTATTCTAGGATTTTTTACATTTTTTTGACATACTATTCTAGGATTTTTTACATTTTTTTGACATACTATTCTAGGATTTTTTACATTTTTTTGACATACTATTCTAGGATTTTTTACATTTTTTTGACATACTATTCTATGACTGTTCATATGACTTTTTCAACATACTAAACTATGATTTTTTTCCAACATACTATACTATGAATCTATCACTTTTTTCGACATACTGGGACTTTTTCGATATACTGAGACTTATTACTTTTTGCGACATACTATACTGAGACTGTTTTCAAATTAACATGTTACAACTTTTTTGTGACTTCTTTCAACATATCCTTTGACCTTTTTTTACATACTATACTATGACATTTTCATTACTTATCACAACATGCTATACTCTGACTTTTTTTTAAATACTATGCTATGACGTTTTTATGGCTTTTTAAAACTACTTCTTCACTTGTCAAGACACGGAAAACTCACAGAAGCACAATGAAAAAGATCTGCCATTTATTTTGGTATTTCTCCTTTGAATTAAAATAAAAATGCATCTCTTACAATGGACCCTGAAAAAAATACAGAAAAATACAGTGAATTAATTCAGCTACAGTCAGCCACTTTAGTTATTTGGTCAGCAGTCGACGACTGTATTCTTTTGAAGGCTGTAGCTCTCTCCAAAGATGAGATGGGGCGAACCAATCTCCACCCAAAGAAGATGAATTTCGTCTTCTCCTCCAGCTCCACCTCCACCTCCAGTCTTCTCCTCCAGCTCCACCTCCACCTCCAGTCTTCTCCTCCAGCTCCACCTCCACCTCCAGTCTTCTCCTCCAGCTCCAGCTCCACCTCCAGTCTTCTCCTCCAGCTCCACCTCCACCTCCAGTCTTCTCCTCCAGCTCCACCTCCACCTCCAGTCTTCTCCTCCAGCTCCACCTCCACCTCCAGTCTTCTCCTCCAGCTCCACCTCCACCTCTAGTCTTCTCCTCCAGCTCCGGCTCCACTTCCACCTCCTTTGTGAAGCCCTCGGTGCTGCTTCTGCTCGGACGACCTCTGTTTTAACGTCCTTTACCTCCTTTTTAACGTTCATAATTATTTAAAATAACATACACACTAGGAGTGGTGTAATACAACATTGAAATACATAGCAAACACATATGCAGTACATATATATTCATACCTGAGACAGGTGTGTAATGGCAGGGAATTGAAAATGCAACACAAGTTTAATGGTTTTTAATAAAGGTTTTACATCATGTCAACTTGTTCTCACACCTTATATCACGGTACAAACAACTGTGTTTCTGTATGTATTTTTGAAAGTATGTTTGTGGGTGTACCTGAGTGTATTTTGGCATTTAAAATCATCTTGTGGACAGGTGCTGCAAATCAGCGTTTGCCTACAAAAAGGTTAACACAGTCCTCCATGCTCCATGTATTCTCTACTATGATACTATTAAAATGTCAACTTTTGAAATGTGTTGTTTGTTGTTTATTTTATTTACTTTGTTGTGATGCGATTAGTACATCATGTTGAATAAAAAAATCATCAAAAAACGTGTAGTATGTCAAAAACGTCAATGTATAGTAGGTCACAAAAGTCAGCATTTTGAAAAAAAAGGTAAGAGATTTATAGTCAAAGTATAGCATTTCAGAAAAGTCAAGAGAAAATTAATAGTATGTAAAAAGAATCATAAAGAAGTCTTAGTATAGTATGTACAAAACACCAAGGTCTAGTTGCAAAAAGTCAAGAAAATGTTCAAATGACAAAATATCAAAAGGTAATAAAACAGTTATAGTATGTCAAAACAAGTCATGGAAAAGTAAAAGTAGAGTTTGTTGAAAATAGTCACAAAAATGTCATAGTATAATATGTTGAAAAAAGTAATAGTATAGTATGTCGAAAATATTCACAAAAACGTCATAGTATAGTATGTCGAAAAAAGTCAAAGAAGTCGTAAAAATGTCACAATATAGTATGTTGAAAAAGTATCAAAAAAGTCGTAGTATAGTATGTCGAAAATATTCAGTAGTTTTTATTCAGTTCATTTTCGACATACTATACTATGACTTTTTACTGCTAACTACCATGCTAGTTAACATTAACATAGCCACAGGCTAATTACTGCTAACATGCTAGTTAGCATTAACATAGGCTCAGGCTAATTACTGCTAACTAACATGCTAATTAACATTAACATAGACACAGGCTAATTACTGCTAACTAACATGCTAGTTAACATTAACATAGACACAGGCTAATTACTGCTAACTAACATGCTAGTTAACATTAACATAGGCACAGGCTAATTACTGCTAACTAACATGCTAGTTAACATTAACATAGGCACAGGCTAATTACTGCTAACTAACATGCTAGTTAACATTAACATAGACACAGGCTAATTACTGCTAACTAACATGCTAGTTAACATTAACATAGGCACAGGCTAATTACTGCTAACTAACATGCTAGTTAACATTAACATAGACACAGGCTAATTACTGCTAACTAACATGCTAGTTCACATTAGTAATTAAACCTAAACAGCTGATGGAAGTCCAATCTGTCTGCGATCTTATCCTGTACTATACGGTAATTCCTCGACTATGCGACAGTAAGTCGCGTGGTTATGACACAATCGTTAGCCTATTTTTATAAAAACGTCTGCTACGGAGCCATTACGTGAACTACAAGCTAACGGAGCCTTTTATACATTGTCGTGTTTCTTTAGAAATAAACAACGGACAAATAGAGTCTTTAAACGCTTCAGATGTAAAGTTATTCGCTGTCAAAGTGGCGCCAAAATGAATGGGAGTCAATGGGATGCTAACGGCGGGTGATAGCTTGATAGCATCAAAATGGCGCCATAGGAGCTACGCTTTGTGGATGCTCGCCCCCCCCTTTGAACACAACACCAGCTTAGCCGTGTCCTCCACCCTTTTTATCCAAATATGGTGACTCCTGGCTCCAATATACCAAGATGGCGCTAGCCAAAATGCTAACTCATGGCTTAAAAGTGGCACCAATGGGTCACGTCACCAACGCTGCGGCAAGTCTGTGCTTGAGCCTCAAGAGAAACTTATTTTATTTCAGGATATTGAGATATTTTGGATCTCAGATGTCAAAAAACAGACAATAACTGTGCTTAACTACATGGAATAAGGAGATAAATGCAGTGTGACAGCACTCAACATGTTAATTGTGCTTAGTTACTAAATGCCCATAGTTAGCACATAAACTGTAACCTGACAAAAAGGCGTAAACCACGACTAAAACCTTATTGGCTGTTAAACTCCTCCTCCTCTTCCTCCTCCTCTTCCTCCCGGCTCAGCCATTGGCCGGTGGACTCCTGACCCGGGACCTAAAACCAGCTGCAGGGTCGACACACCTCGTTGTTCATTGACTGAAAAGCACCAGAACAGGTAGGCAACTCTGAGAGTGTGTGTGTGTGTGTGTGTGTGCGTGCGTGTGTGTGTGTGTGTGTGTGTGTGTGTGGTGTGTGTGTGTGTGTGTGTGTACACAGTGTTGGGTCATAATCTACAGCCGTGCATCATATTCTAAAAAGATCATCATGTTTGCAGCGTCACCGTCATGTGAGAACCACGTATCTCTGACGATGCATTTTCCAGCTGATCCAACAGGATTTTTAAAGACTTCCTTTAGTTTAACGAGGAGGATTTTATCAACACATGAAGGAAGACCTCCTTCCTCAGTTTATCACCGACATCCAACATTAAAACACATCTGGAGCGAAGTCATCCAGAGGGCTTTATCTCGGAGAAATACCAAGATAACAAGATAAGGGATTAAGCCGAGATTTCCCACACTGTAAAACTTTTCACTGTAAATTTACAGTAAAATACTGCCACACACACACACACACACACTCTCTCTCTCTCTGCTTAGTTAAAAAATGATCTGCTATATGCTAAATATTTTCTCACTAATTATTAGCTGCTAATCTATTGTCTTAATAAAACACATCTGCCCTTAAAGCCAATTTGGAAAGAGCAGCCACAGCGAAATAGACTGGTAAGAGAAAGAAATATTTTAAAGTGTAATCCGCCGCTTTTTCCTTTAATTTCCCGAGATGCACTGCGATAAACAGTAACTCTGTAATCTGCAACATTCTGCAGATATGTGCTGTAATATTAGTATTTTCTCCCAGAATGCATTGCCACTTACAGTATGATCCTGTATAACAATAAAACAGTAAAGTACTGTGAGATTGTAGCTGCAAATTTACATCAAAAGGTTTCCAGTGCAGTTAAAATGGCTCAATTCAGCCTGGACTCAGTTTCACAAAAGCAGATTACCATGGAGATTAAATCTGCACAGGATTTATTAATCCTATTAAAGCCTTTTCTGTTCACTCAGCAGCGGGTTTACCTTATTATTATTATCAGCCTGCATTAAAATACAACATGTGCATTTTACAAGTTATTTTTTAAAGTTGTGACCATTATGTATGAAGACTGTCGTTCATATTGTTGTTAGAATATAGTACGGCAGTTGTTGAAATAATTGGAAAAGGCTGATTAAGTTGCCAAATATGTTGTAAATGACGTCTGTTACTACATATAAAGTGCTGGACATGTGTGTTTCTGTAGTGGACCTTAAATTATTTTAGTTGATTATGTTATTGCATTCTTTAACGACTATAAATTGGGAGGATTGTACATTTTTAAGAACACATCCCAATCGTACAACAGACAATGTGCAAAAGGTGTTGAATGAATGTAAAGTGGCATTAAATAAAAGGTATTGTAAAGTAAAGTTGCCATAGTACAAAAAATATTGCAGTGTAAGTAAGTAAGTGACGTTAAAGTTAAATTGAATGTGTAATTAAATAATAACGCAAAAAGTAAGTAACCGTAATATAAATGATATTGAAAAAGTGAGTACTTAATGTAGTAATGGAAAAATATGAATACAGATAATTACTTGAGTAAAGAAGTTAAACCAGTACTTGTACTTTTAACAGAGTATTTTTAAGTGTCTGTACTTCTACTACTTGAGTACTGGAAGTACCTCCTCCCAGCTGGGGATTTGAACTGAATATTAAAACACTAAAAACACAACAACACCGGATCGCTCAGCACGTTAGCGACCGGGTCGTTCACTACCGGGCCGGTTTGGAACCGTTGGCTCCGCTTCATCTGGTCTAACTTTGGCTGTTTTGATA
>NW_022605429.1:0-14763 GCF_008692095.1 Etheostoma spectabile
AACACACATAATGTTGACACAAAGTGACAAAAATTTTGGAAAAAGCTTCAAAAACAACAACAAAAGTGACAAAAAAAATGACAAACCTGTCAGGGAAAAAAGCAATTTTAAATTTAGACCCACAAATTAAAAAAGTTGCATGGAAGACAACACAAGGGTTGTGCAGGTAGCCGGGTGGCTCAGGTGGTAGAGCAGGCGCACGTGTCCTCCAGGTCCAGGGTTTGATTTCCTGCTTGTCTCTCTCTCTTAGCTGTCCTCTCCTTTAAAGACAGAAAAGCCCCAAAAAAGAAAGCGTTTTGCAGGAAGACACCAACTACAGGAGACAGGAGACGGATTATTGCAACTACCAGCGCTGCCGTCCAGGTCAGCAGGTCCCGCTCCAGCAGACTATAAATCAACCTTTAATCTGTTCTTTCAAAACAAATTAGAGTGAATCAACTGATTTAATTTCAGGAAACCTCCAAGAAAGTTAATGTTACCTCATTTTCATACACACAGGTTAACAGCGTGCTTTCAAAACCAAAGATAAATAACTTGTTGACATTTATCGGTGCTTTAGTTTATTTCTGCTTTATCTCATTTTGAGCTAATAATGAGCAGTCTTGAATTAAGAGAAATCCTCTTGTGGTTCTGGTGTGAAGAGCTTTTCAATCAAATTAAGAAAGGACAAAACACTGAAAGAAGAAGAGACAACTTAGTTTGGAGTTTATTTGACTTAACACGTTGTTTTTATTCCAAGAGATTCATCACCTTTCATGCCTATTCTAATGCCTGATCATTTCTTATTTCAAGAAATCTTGCCAAGTGTAATTATCTCACTGCACTGGCAGACACATTAACTGTTTCTAGTATTTAACTTCTCAAATTAGGTATTTTGTTTCTTACATTTGATGGTTCAGTGTTGCAGTGATCAGAGTCTTTATGCGTGACAGTCGACCTGACCGAGCGTCTCTCTCCTGATCCCCACTCTAACAACAGGCGCTTACATACGACGTAGATCTTAGACATTTTCAGCCCGTACATCACGGGGTAAAGAGCGGCTGGCATGTAAGATAGTACAACGACAGAACCGTTTCACCGGGCTGTTTACACTCTGCCGTGACGTATCTGCTCTGTAATATCTCAAAGCAAACCCCGAAGAGAAGTTGAGGATAGAAGCGAGGTGGGGGGGTGCAGGTGCTGACAGCTTTCTGTTCGTCTGCTTAGAACCAGAAACACACTTTAAGGATCCTCGTGTAGGAGTAGAATATGATGATGACAGGAACAAAGACTGTTGAGAAAAGTGAGAATGAGTCCATAGATGTTGTTGGCTGTCGTGTCGGTGCACCCAGCTTCACAACAGAGTAGTTGTTACAGTAAACTTTGTCGATGATGTTCCCACAAGCTGCAGAGGACAATCAATGACAGCAAAACCACAATGGTGAGGACAGAGTAGAGCCCCGGCACGGCAACCAGAACGGCAACCTTCCCAGTCGTCATACGGGTGTTATAATGCAGAGGATAACAGATAGCAAGATATCTGTCATAAGACATGACGGCTAGGTTAGAAAACTCTACCACACACATATGTATACACACAGAAGATCTGCAGGAAGCAGAAGGGAGCAGAAACAGTGGGAATGTCCGAGAGGATCTGAACCAGAAGGAATGGAAACAACCCTGTACTACCATACAGTTCATTTACAAACAGGTGACCAGAAAAAGGTACATAGGTTCATGTAAGCTCCTGTTCACACAGATAACACAACCAGCAGCACATTGGCACACACTATGAATACATATAAGGACAAAATCAGCAGGAAATATAAGTATTTAAAGACCCCGGTGTCAAAATAGGCAGCAAGTGTGAAACTTGAAACCTGAGTAGAGTTGATCATGGTCCTGCATTGGTGCTGCAAAGCGATCAATAACACAAATGTTCCACGTACAAACTCATCAACATGGTGTGATAGAAATCTGTGGGATGCTACGTCAAAACATCAACCCACAGAAACAGGCCCCGTCTTCCTTGCTTTGTCCAATCTACACACTTCCTAGAAGAACTCAATGCACCTCAGTCACACTCATACTTAAATCAATAAAAACATGTAAATAACGTTATGAATCAGATCAGAAAAGCTTAGGACACATGCACATGGACAAAAGATATACCAAAGAGTTCAAGTAACAAATATCCTTACACAGTGTGTCCCCCGTCACACAGAACCACCTGGAATCACTCTGCAGGACAACCGTCAAAACGGATCTGGATCTACACCGGGACACATCAAAGGTCCCACTGGGATAAAACAGACTACCTGCTGTTATTTAAGAGAAAAGTTAAGTACGACTGACTGTTGTATGACATCACACGTCACTTAGCTGACACTTTTACCCAAAGCCACTTCCAGTTGCTGTATGTGTCACAGGTCACTCGCCTCTGGAGAACTAGGGGTCAGGTGCCTTGCTCAGGGACACATTGGTTGATGTATCACAGTGGGAGTTGAACCTAGATCTCCCACACCAAAGGCATGTTTCATATCCACTGCGCCATCACCCCCCCCCCACGTTTGGTCCATGTTTCTTAGACTCACAGTTGTCAAATCTTCTAAATTCTTTGAGTTTTGCACAGTTACAGTTTGAAAACAGTCTCCCGTCTTTTTGGTTTGGCTCATCCAGGCCGGCCAAACTGTAATGGGAACCTACAGCAGACCGGATTAAAGAAAAAGCTCATTATTATAACAGACTATCACAACTTTTGTTTGGCAAAATTGTATTACATTCCTTAGAAGCCAGCAGACAAAGACTGTCCTTAGAAATGCACCTGTCCCAGAATCCAGGCGAGATGTGGACGAGTCTCGGAGGTCAGGGAGAGGTCAGAGGTTAAAGGAGTCTGACAGGATGAGGATCCCAAGCGGGTCAGAGAGGGACCAGATTTGGCCCTCCGGCCTCGAGTTTGACACACCTGCTCTACTCATACTATGATTTTTATTCAGATTTCGTAATGTGATCCACGAGCCGAGGATCCAGCTGAGAGGTTTTGGGTGAAAGTGGCCAACGGGTGGAAATGGGGGGGGGGGGGGGGATGTTAACAATGAGTTCAGTTTTAGTTTTTAATTTGTGTAAATACTGCAAAATTCGTGTTTTGTTTGGTGTGGCCCTGCTGATTATAGAAATCCTTTTAATATTTGCAGAGTTCAACCCAACAGTGACCTCTGATTCTACACTTAAACATGAATATTATAATTCAAATAAACCAGTAAAGGTACTATATCTTCTTAATGAGTCTGTCCATCCTGAGGTTGAGACAGAGCGGTCTGATGGGAGGTCATTACCCCCCCAGTCTCTGAGGAGCGTGCTGATTGGTCCCCCTGGCCAGCAGCTCTGATTGTAATTACCTTCAGAGGGAAGGAGTGGAGACTGTGGCGAAGGTGAAGAGACCTCAGGGACCAGAGGTGTTGACAGGCTGGAATGACCTTTGACCTGAGGGACTTCATCAGTGAGCTGCAGTGATGTAACGTCTCCTAACACCTGGAGAGGTTGCATCACTCACACATCAACTCAACTTCCTTTGGTAATTACCACCGTCTCAACTTTAAAGCTCCATGTTAGAGACTCTGTCCGGGAACAAATGGCCGCAGATTTAAAACGAGGAATCTTGTTATTATTCAAATAGTCTCTCATATTAAATGAATCGCCAACTATTTTGATAATTGATAAATTGTTTTGAGTCATTTTTTATGGAAAATAAGGTCTGGAGTCCCTGTTAGATGAGTCGTGTTGAGTGAGTTTCTTCACTCCTCTGTGACGCTAAACTGAAAAATGTCTAAACAAAAAGTCTCGGGCCTTTGGGGCCTGATCCATGTTTTTCACTTTATATGACTTTATAGACAAATCAGTTAATTAAAGAATAGTAAACAGAATAATCCACAATGAGAATAATCCTGAGTTGGGACCTAGATGTGTGGTCTCTGCTGAGGCTCTGTCCGGTCCCGTGTTGTAAGATGAACCAGATCTAGATCAGAAACAGCAACGTTTCTCCACCAGGTGGTGCTGCGTTTTTTTTTAGTATTTCATTAAATCATCGTAAATATCCTCAGTTTCCTCCTCTGGGTTTTGTCTCTGGGACCCGGGGCAGAATGCTGTCGGGTCTCTGGGACCCGGGGCAGAATGCTGTCGGGTGGGTCTCTGGGACCCGGGATAGAATGCTGTCGGGTGGGTCTCTGGGACCCGGGGCAGAATGCTGTCGGGTGGGTCTCTGGGACCCGGGGCAGAATGCTGTCGAGTGGGTCTCTGGGACCCGGGGCAGAATGCTGTCGGGTCTCTGGGACCCGGGACAAAATGCTGTCGGCTCTCTGGGACCCAGGACAGATTGCTGTCGGGTCTCTGGGACCCGGGGCAGAATGCTGTCGGGTCTCTGGGACCCGGGGCAGAATGCTGTCAGGTCTCTGGGACCCGGGGCAGAATGCTGTCGGGTGGGTCTCTGGGACCCGGGGCAGAATGCTGTCGGGTCTCTGGGACCCGGGGCAGAATGCTGTCGGGTCTCTGGGACCCGGGACAGATTGCTGTCGGGTCTCTGGGACCCGGGACAGAATGCTGTCCCGGTCTCTGGGACCCGGAGCAGAATGCTGTCGGGTCTCTGGGACCCGGAGCAGAATCCTGTCGGCTCTCTGGGACCCGGGACAGAATGCTGTCGGGTCTCTGGGACCCGGGGCAGAATGCTGTCGGGTCTCTGGGACCCGGGGCGGAATGCTGTCGGGTCTCTGGGACCCGGGGCGGAATGCTGTCGGGTCTCTGGGACCCGGGGCGGAATGCTGTCGGGTCTCTGGGACCCGGGGCGGAATGCTGTCGGGTCTCTGGGACCCGGGGCGGAATGCTGTCGGCTCTCTGGGACCCGGGACAGAATGCTGTCGGGTGGGTCTCTGGGACCAAGGGCAGAATGCTGTCGGGTCTCTGGGGCCCGGGGCAGAATGCTGTCGGGTCTCTGGGACCCGGGGCAGAATGCTGTCGGGTGGGTCTCTGGGACCAAAGGCAGAATGCTGTCGGGTCTCTGGGACCCGGGGTGGAATGCTGTCGGGTCTCTGGGACCCGGGGCAGAATGCTGTCAGGTGGGTCTCTGGGACCCGGGGCAGAATGCTGTCGGGTCTCTGGGGCCTGGGGCAGCATGCGGTTGTAATTTTCTACAACCGCGGTCTGGGACCCGTCCTGCATTCGACTGCGTATCTCTGCCGCCACGGTCTTGGACCAGGATTGAATTTTTCTTCCACCTCCGCCAGCGGTTCTATTTTATTTTGTGTTGTATTGTATGAAAGGGGGGAATTTTTTTTTTAAACTAAACCAAATGCTTGAACTCTGTCGGGAGAGAACTTCCTTCTATAGCTGCAACTTAGATCAAAGATGCAGCTATAGAAGGAATTTTTTAGTTTGCCTATCATCTGCATTTATTTTAGAGACGGACATATATTTTTAAATATTTAAAAACACACCAAATAGGCCTATTTTATTCATTAGCATGATAGTTGACGTGAGCTTTTACTTTGAAAAGTAAGAGAGATATTATTTTATTCCAGATGCGAGCTTTTATTTTGAAAAGTAGAAACTCGGGGACGGCAGAAGGATTTTTTTAGATTGCCTATAATCTGCATTTATTTTATAGACGAACATATATTTTAAGTGTTTTTATTCATCAGTATGATAGTCTGCATTTATCTTATTGACATGTTTAGTTAAAAAAAAATACATATTTTATTTATTTGTATGATTGCCGTTAACAGCAATCGAATAAATGAATAAAAAAAAAATTATTCGCGATTTTGAATTTTTGACCCTCTGGATTTACCGATGGACACCCCTTCGCAGAAGATGAGACCGCATGAGACGGGACGGATGACCAGGGACGCTCCAGGCTGCAGCCATATACTCTTGCAACCTCCACAGGGATGCCAGAGATGTGTCAGACAGGGGCCTTCTGCAGACATCCTCAGGTGGACCACGCCATCTTGCTTGAAAGACTTAAGCACAGGGTTGGGATCTCTGGGACCCTGGACTGGTTCTCCTCTTATCTTTCAGATGGAACTTTTTCTGTGTCAATTGGTGCCTAGTTCGCTGAAACTGCTGCCCATTCTTGTGGGGTGCCACAGGGTTCTGTGTTAGGGCCGATTTCATTTGCGTTGTGTATGCCTCCCCTAGGCTACATAATTAAGCTATTTGGAAATCTCTGTCATCATTTCTATGCGGATGACATCCAGCTGTGTGTTTCTTTTAATCTGGAAGAGACTAACAAAGTCTTGCATTAGGGACTGGATGGCCTATGCTGGGAACCATCCATCCATCCATCTTCGACCGCTTATCCGGTGTCGGGTCGCGGGGGCAGCAGCTCCAGTAGGGGACCCCAAACTTCCCTTTCCCGAGCCACATCAACCAGCTCCGACTGGGGGATCCCGAGGCGTTCCCAGGCCAGGTTGGAGATATAATCTCTCCACCTAGTCCTAGGTCTTCCCCGGGGCCTCCTCCCAGCTGGACGTGCCTGGAACACCTCCCTAGGGAGGCGCCCAGGAGGTATCCTTACCAGATGCCCGAACCACCTCAACTGGCTCCTTTCGACGCGAAGGAGCAGCGGCTCTACTCCGAGCTCCTCTCGGATGACTGTGCTTCTCACCCTATCTCTAAGGGAGACGCCAGCCCCCCTCCTGAGGAAACCCATTTCGGCCTCTTGTACCCTGGATCTCGTTCTTTCGGTCATGACCCAGCCTTCATGACCATAGGTGAGGGTAGGAGCGAAAATTGCCCGGTAGATCGAGAGCTTTGCCTTCTGGTTCAGCTCTCTTTTCGTCACAACGGTGCGATAAACAGAATGTAATACCGCACCGGCTGCTCCGATTCTCCGACCAATCTCACGCTCCATAGTCCCCTCACTCGCGAACAAGACCCTAAGGTACTTAAACTCCTTCACTTGGGGTAAGGACTCACTCCCTACCCGAAGAAAGCACTCCATTGGTTTCCTGCTGAGAACCATGGCCTCAGATTTAGAGGTGCTGACTCTCATCCCAGCTGCTTCACACTCAGCTGCGAACCGATCCAGTGAGTGCTGAAGGTCACAGACCAATGACGCCATCAGGACCACATCATCTGCAAAAAGCAGCGATGAGATCCTACGCCAAACGAACTGCAACCCTCCCGCCCGACTACGCCTCGATATCCTGTCCATAAATATTATAAAAGGATTGGTGACAAAGCGCAGCCCTGGCGGAGGCCAACCCTCACTGGAACGAGTCCGACTTACTGCCGAGAACCGGACACAGCTCTCGCTTTGTATACAGAGATTGGATGGCCCTAAGAAGGACCCACTCACTCCATACTCCCGCAGCACCTCCCACAGTTTCTCCGGGGGACCCGGTCATACGCCTTCTCCAGATCCACAAAACATGTAGATGGTTGGGCATACTCCCAGGCTCCCTCCAGGATCCTTGCGAGAGTAAAGATCTGGTCCGTTGTTCCACGACCAGGACGGAATCCGCATTGTTCCTCTTCAATCAGAGGTTCGACTATCGGCCGAACCCTCCTTCCAGCACCTTGGAGTAGACTTTACCAGGGAGGCTGAGAAGTGTGATACCTGTAATTGGCACACACCCTCTGGTCCCCTTTTTGAAGAGGGGAACCACCACCCCAGTCTGCCACTCCTTCGGCACTGTCCCAGACTTCACGCAATGTTGAAGAGGCGTGTCAACCAAGACAGCCCCTCCACACCAGAGCCTTCAGCATTTCTGGACGGATCTCATCAATCCCTGGGGCTTTGCCGCTGTGGAGTTGTTTGACTACCTCAGCGACCTCCACAGGGAAACTGACAACAATCCCCATCATCCCTCAGCTCTGACTCCACACAGAGGACGTGTCAGCTGGATTTAGGAGTTCCTCAAAGTGCTCCTTCACCGCTCTATTACCTCCCCAGTTGAGGTCACAACGTCCCATCCTTACTGTATACAGCTTGGATGAGTCCCGCTTCCCCCTCCTGAGGTGGCGAACGGTTTTCCAGAACACCTTGGTGCCGACCGAAAGTCCTTCTCCATGTCTTCTCCGAACTTCTCCCACACCCGTGATTTGCCTCTGTCACAGCAGAGGCTGCCCGTCGGTACCTTGCAACTGCGTCCGGAGTCCTCTGGGATAACATATCCGGCAAGTACTCCTTCTTCAGTCGGACGGCTTCCCTGACACCGGTGTCACCAGGTGGTCGTGGGTTACCGCCCCTTGAAGCACCTAAGACCTAAGACCACAGCTCCCCGCCGCAGCTTCTGCAATGGAAACTTTGAACATTGTCCAATCAGGCTCATGCCCCCAGCCTCCACAGGGATGCACGAAAAGCTCCGCCGGAGGTGTGAGTTGAAAGTCCGTCGGACAGGGCCTCCTCCAGACGTTCCAATTTACACCCGACTACGCGTTTGGGCTTACCAGGTCTGTCCAGAGTCCTCCCCCACCCCCTGACCCAACTCCCCACCAGATGGTGATCAGTTGACAGCTCTGCCCCTCTCTTCACCCGAGTGTCCAAAACATACGGCCTCAGATCAGATGAAACGATTATAAATCGATCATTGACCTTTGGTCTAGGGTGCTCTGGTACCACATACACTTATGAGCATCCCTATGTTTGAACATGGTGTTTGTGATGGACAATCCATGACTAGCACAGAAGTCCAACAACAAACAACCACTCTGATTCAGATCAGGGAGGCCGTTCCTCCCAATCACGCCTCTCCAAGTATCTCCATCATTGCCCACGTGTGCGTTGAAGCCAGCAGAACTATGGAGTCCCCTACTGGAGCCCCATACAGGACTCCATCAAAGCTCTCCAAGAAGGCCGAATACTCTGAACTCCTGTTGGTGCATATGCACAAACACAAACAGTCAGTTTTCCCCCCCATCACGCAGGCGTAGGGAGGCGACCCTCTCGTCCACCGGGGTAAACTCCAACGCAGCGGCGCTCAGCCGGGGACTTGTGAGTATCCCCACACCCGCCGGCGCCTCACACCCTGGGCAACTCCGGAGTAGGACAGAGTCCAACCTATCCAGGAGTACGGTTCCAGAACCGAGACTGTGCGTAGAGGTAAGCCCCACCAGATCTAACTGGTAACGCTCCACCTCCCGCACAAGTTCCGGCTCCTTCCCCCACAGAGAGGTGACGTTCCACGTCCCCAGAGCCTCTGCCGCCCGGGTCTGGTCCGTCGAGGCCCCTGACCTCGCCGCCACCCATATGGCAGCGCACCCGACCCCAGCGGTTCCTCCCACAGGTGGTGAGCCCTGGGATGCTGGGAACCAGGGCAGGTAAATATAATGGACTGTTCTTAAATAGCGCTCTTCTCATCTTCACAACTACTCAAAGGTTTCCCACAGAACAGGAACCATTCACCGTAGACACACTGTGGCCGAGGCTGCCGTACAGCGTGACACCTGCTCATCAGACACACACTCACCACAAATTTACTCCGATGGCGCAGCACCGGGGGCAACTCGGGGTTCAGTGTCTTGCCCAAGGACCCTTGCGTAGATGTGTGTGAGTGTGTATCTGATGACAGGGTGTAGATGTGTGTGAGTGTGTATCTGATGAGCAGGGTGTAGATGTGTGTGAGTGTGTATCTGATGAGCAGGTGTGTAGATGTGTGTGAGTGTGTATCTGATGAGCAGGTGTGTAGATGTGTGGAGTGTGTATCTGATGAGCAGGTGTGTAGATGTGTGTGAGTGTGTATCTGATGAGCAGGTGTGTAGATGTGTGTGAGTGTGTATCTGATGAGTGTGTAGATGTGTGTGTGTATCTGATGAGCAGGTGTGTGTAGATGTGTGTGAGTGTGTATCTGATGAGCAGGTGTGTAGATGTGTGAGTGTGTATCGCTGAGCAGGTGTGTAGATGTGTGTGAGTGTGTATCTGATGAGCAGGTGTGTAGATGTGTGTGAGTGTGTATCTGATGAGCAGGTGTGTAGATGTGTGTGAGTGTGTATCTGAGAGCAGGTGTGTAGATGTGTGTGAGTGTGTATCTGATGAGCAGGTGTGTAGATGTGTGTGAGTGTGTATGATGAGCAGGGTGTAGATGTGTGTGAGTGTGTATCTGATGAGCAGGTGTGAGATGTGTGTGAGTGTGTATCTGATGAGCAGGGTGTGTAGATGTGTGTGAGTGTGTGTATGATGAGCAGGTGTGTAGATGGTGTGAGTGTGTATCTGATGAGCAGGTGTGTAGATGTGTGTGAGTGTGTATCTGATGAGCAGGTGTGTAGATGTGTGTGAGTGTGTATCTGATGAGCAGGTGTGTAGATGTGTGTGAGTGTGTATCTGATGAGCAGGTGTGTAGATGTGTGTGAGTGTGTATCTGATGAGCAGGTGTGTAGATGTAAAAGCTTTGAGTAGTCGTTAAGACTAGAAAAGATATAGAAATACACACGTTTACACACAGGGAGCAGATCAGATTATTTCTGCCTTTTTTGCTGAAATAAAAAAAACAATTCTGCATTTTTGCATGAAATTCAAAGATTTTTTTGCATTTTCTCTTAAAATTTAAGATTTTTTTTTGCTGAAATTTAAAGATTTTTTTTGATTTTTTTCAGCTGTTTTTCCGCCTTTTTTGCTGAAATAACCACTTAGCCACTTACTCAGTTTTATTTTTTGCTGAAATTGTAAGATTTTTTTGCTTTTTTCAGACTTTTTTTGCTGAAATTTAAAAAAACCTTCTGCCTTGTTTGCTGAAATTTCAAGATTTTTTTCTGCGTTTTTCTGAAAATTTAAGATTTGTTTTGATTTTTTTCAGCTCTTTTTGCTGAAATAACCACTTAGCCACTTAAAAACAAAATTCGAAATTTTTCGGCCTCGTTTTCTGAAATTTCAAGATTTTTTTTTCCTTTTTGTGTGAATTAAAAAAAAAAAAATTCTGCCTTTTTTGCTGAAATTTTAAGATTTTTTTCAGAAAATTTTAAGATTTTTTTCAGAAAATTTTAAGATTTTTTTCAGAAAATTTTAAGATTTTTTTCAGAAAATTTTAAGATTTTTTTCAGAAAATTTTAAGATTTTTTCTGCCTTTTTGCATTTTTTTGCCTTTTTACGTTTTCCTGTTGACAGGAAGTGAAGCAGCACCAACACACAGTTCCAGTTTGATGAGGTTTTATTGGTGGATCACCAGAGAACCACAGGAAGTTAAAGCTGCAAAGATCTGAACACAGGCAGAGGTCTCACTCTGTCCAAAAACTCCAAAACAAGCAGACGTCTCACTCTGTCGAAAAACTCCAGAACAAGCAGAGGTCTCACTCTGTCGAAAAACTCCAAAACAAGCAGACGTCTCACTCTGTCCAAACTCCAAAACAAGCAGACGTCTCACTCTGTCCAAATACTCCAAAACAAGCAGACGTCTCACTCTGTCCAAAAACTCCAAAACAAGAAGACGTCTCACTCTGTCCAAAAACCCCAAAACAAGAAGACGTCTCACTCTGTCCAAAAACCCCAAAACAAGAAGACGTCTCACTCTGTCCAAAAACTCCAAAACAAGCAGACGTCTCACTCTGTCCAAACTCAAAAACTCAAAACAGATTACACAACATTGTACACAACTGTCACATAAATATCTTTTATCATATATATTTATATGTATATATATTATATAAGTATAAAAATAGGTAACGTCGCAGAATTTAAAGGGAAGATTTTGACACTCAGACTAACATGAAAAATACAGAGACAGAAGAAGAAGAGCAGCTGATCTTCTGTCCTTCGTTCGTTATTATCTATTTATGGAAGTTCATTAATGACAAAACGTCTCTGAAGGTCTCGCTTGTCCAACTTACCAAAGATTTTACCTTACTCCTCTACACACACACACACACACACACACACACAGATATACACACACACACACACACACAACACACACACAGATATAACACACACACACACACAGATATACACACACACACAGATATACACCACAACACAGAATACACAACACACACACACACACACCACACAAACACCACACAAGATATACACACAGATATAACACACACACACACCACACACGATATACACACAGATATACACACACACACACACAGATATACACAACACACACACCCACACACACACACACACATATATACACACACACACACACCAACAACACACACACACACACACACACACAGATATAACACACAGATATTACACCACACACACACACACTATATACACACACACACAGATATACACACAGATTAACACACCCACACACACACACCACATATATACACACGATATATACACACACACACACACACACACACACATACAGACAATGTGTGGTTGCATATGTGTATATATGTGTGTGTAATGAGATTCTTGATAATGTTTGTTCTAATAATAATAATAATAATATTAATAATAATAATAATAATAATAATAATTATCGTGGTTTTGTCATTAATAAGCTTCCATACATTCATTACCCATCATGCTCTCTGCTTCAGGAGACCAAAGCTCAACTAAATATATCATTTTAATAATTGTTTTATATTTTAGTCTCAACTGGAAACACAGGGGGGGGGGGGGGGGGGGGTCCAGCTGACGGAGGGGGCGGGCTAGATGCTTCGGCGAATCAGGTTGTTCCTCTCAGGTCCAGGAAGTCGTCCAGCAGGGCGGAGGTTATCTTCTCTAACTCGTCCTCCAGACGGGACACATCACTGTAAACACACACACACACACACACACACACACACACAACACACATACACACACATACACATACACATACCAACACCCTATATATTATATATATATAGATATATATATAATATATATATATATATTATATTACACACACACACACACCACACACACACACACACATATATATATATACACACACCACACACACACACAACACATATATATATATATTATATACACACACACACACACACACACACACACACACACACACACATATATATATATTATACACACACCACACACACACACACACACACACACACAACACATATATACACATAATATATATATACACACCACAAACACACAACACACACACACACACACACACACACCACTTATATACACATACATATAGTATATATATATACCACACCCACACATATATATACACACAACACTATATTACACACACAACACAAAACACACAACTTATATACACATAAATATATATATATACACCACACACACTATATATACACACACACAACACCCACACACATATATTACACCACACACCACACACACACACACGGTGACCATGACGACACGAGTCCCCCCACATTTGAATCACAACTCAAATACTAAAAACACAAAGTACTAGACCCGAAATAAAGGTGTAAACGTGAGTATGCAGTACACTGTGTACCCCGGGTACCCGGGGTATCCTGTGTACATCCTGTGTACCCCGGGTACTTGCTGACCTGTTCCCCGGCGCGGCGCAGTACTCGGTGTAGTACTTGATTTGGGTTCGTGGCCGCTGGTTTCAGCGTTGCCACGACGCCGTTCTGGAAGGTGAAGGTGATCATGTGACTGCTCCTCGTCACAGGAAGGAGTACCTCCACGGGAAAAACACAGTACCAGTTCTACAAGAACTACAAGGACCACAAGTACCACAAGAACTACAAGGACCACAAGTACTACAAGGACCACAAGTACTACAAGGACACAAGTACTGCATACACTCTAAATTACATGTAATGTACATTTTAGTCATAATTACTATTTATGTCAGAGGTCTCTGGAGCAACTAGGGTAGGTGCGAGACGTTGCAGAGCGTCCTTGGTGGACAGACTATGCAACACCAACACTATCAGGGGCGTTGTAGAGCGTCTCTGGTGGGACAGACTATGCAACACAAACACTAACAGGGACGTTGTAGAGCGTCCTCTGGTGGACAGACTGTGCAACGCCATCACCAACAGGGACGTTGTAGAGCGTCCTCTGGTGGACAGACTATGCAACCCCATCACTAACAGGGACGTTGTAGAGCGTCCTCTGGTGGACAGACTATGCAACCCCATCACTAACAAGGGACGTTGTAGAGCATCCTCTGGTGGACAGACTATGCAACCCCATCACTAACAGGGACGTTGTAGAGCGTCCTCTGGTGGACAGACTATGCAACACCAACACTAACAGGGACGTTGTAGAGCGTCCTCTGGTGGAACGGACTATGCAACACCAAAACATAACAGGGACGTTGTAGAGCGTCCTCTGGTGGACAGACTATGCAACCCCATCACTAACAGGGACGTTGTAGAGGTCCTCTGGTGGACAGACTATGCAAACGCCATCACTAACAGGGACGTTGTAGAGCGTCCTCTGGTGGACAGACTATGCAACACCAACACTAACAGGGACGTTGTAGAGCGTCCTCTGGTGGACAGACTGTGCAACGCCATCACAACAGGGACGTTGTAGAGCGTCCTCTGGTGGACAGACTATGCAACCCCATCACTAACAGGGACGTTGTAGAGGTCCTCTGGTGGACAGACTATGCAACACAACACTAACAGGGACGTTGTAGAGCCTCTGGGGACAGACTATGCAACACCAACACTAACAGGGACGTTGTAGAGCGTCCTCTGGTGGACAGACTATGCAACCCCTCACTAACAGGGACGTTGTAGAGCGTCCTCTGGTGGACAGACTATGCAACGCCATCATAACAGGGACGTTGTAGAGCGTCCTCTGGTGGACAGACTATGCACCGCCATCACTAACAGGGACGTTGAAGAGCGTCCTCT
>NW_022605430.1:0-10000 GCF_008692095.1 Etheostoma spectabile
CATTTGATGGTTCAGTGTTGCAGTGATCAGATTCTTTATATGCGTGACAGTCGACCTGACCGAGCGTCTCTCTCCGATTCCCCACTCTAACAACAGGCGCTTACATACGCCGTAGATCTTAGACATTTTCAAAGCCCGTACATCACGGGGTTAAAGAGCGGCTGGCATGTCATATAGTACAACGACAGAACCTTTTCCCCGGTGCTGTTTACACTCTGCTGACGTATCTGCTGGTAATACTCAAAGCAAACCCCGAAAGAGAGTTGAGGATAGACGCGAGGTGGGGGGGCAGGTGCTGACAGCCTTTCTGTCCGTTGCTTAGAACCAAAAAACCACTTTAGGATCCTCGTGTAGAGTAGAATATGATGATGACAGGAACAAAGACTGTGAGAAAAGTGAGAATGAGTCCATAATGTTGTTGGCTTTCGTGTCGGTGCACGCCAGCTTCACACAGAGTAGTTGTTACAGTAAACTTTGTCGATGATGTTCCCACACAGCTGCAGAGACCAATCAATGACAGCAAAACCACAAGGTGAGACAGAGTAGAGCCACGGCACGCAACCAGCCGGCCACCTTCCCAGTCGTCATACGGGTGTTATATGCAGAGGATAACAGATAGCAAGATATCTGTCATAAGACATGACGGCTAGTTAGAAAACTCTACACACACATATGTACACCCAGAAGACTGCAGAAGCAGAAGGGAGCAAAACAGTGTGGATGTCCGAGAGGAATCTGAACCGAAGGAATGGAACACCCCTGTACTACCATACAGTTCATTTACAAACAGGCTGACCAGAAAACGGTACATAGGTTCATGTAAGCTCCTGTTCACACAGATAACCACAACCAGCAGCACATTGGCACACACTATGAAGACATATAAGGACAAAATCAGCAGGAAATATAAGTATTTAAAGACCCGGTGTCAAAATAGGCAGCAAGTGTGAAACTTGAAACCTGAGTAGAGTTGATCATGGTCCTCATTGGTGCTTTCAAAGCGATCAATAACACAAATGTTCCACGTACAAACTCATCAACATGGTGTGATAGAAATCTGTGGATGCTACGTCCAAAACATCAACCACCAAACAGGCCCCGTCTTCCTTGCTTTGTCCATCTACACCACTTCCTAGAAGAACTCATGCACCTCAGTCACACTCATACTTAAATCATAAAAACATGTAATAACGTTATGAATCAGATCAGAAAAGCTTAGGACACATGCACATGGACAAAAGATATACCAAAGAGTTCAAGTAACCAATTCCTTACACGTGTGTCCCCGTCACACAACCACCTGGAATCACTCTGCAGGACAACCGTCAAACGGATCTGGATCTACACCGGGACACATCAAGTCCCACTGGGATAAAACAGACTACCTGCTGTTATTTAAGAGAAAAGTTAAGTAACTGACTGTTTTATGACATCACACGTCACTTAGCTGACACTTTTACCCAAAGCCACTTCCAGTTGCTGTATGTGTCACAGGTCACGTCGCCTCTGGAGAACTAGGGGTCAGGTGCCTTGCTCAGGGACACATTGGTTGATGTATCACAGTGGGAGTTGAACCTAGATCTCCCACCCCCAAGGCATGTTTCATATCCACTGCGCCCATCCCCCCCCCCACCCGTTTGGTCCATGTTTCTTAGACTCACAGTTGTCAAATCTTCTAAATTCTTTGAGTTTTGCACAGTTACAGTTTGAAAACAGTCTCCCGTCTTTTTGGTTTGGCTCTCCAGGCCGGCCAAACTGTAATGGGAACCCTACAGCAGACCGGATTAAGAAAAAGCTCTTATTATAACAGACTATCACAACTTTTGTTATTGTATTACATTCCTTAGAAGCCAGCAGACAAAGACTGTCCTTAGAAATGCACCTGTCCCAGAATCCCGGCGAGATGTGGACGAGTCTCGGAGGTCAGAGGTCAGAGGTTAAAGGAGTCTGACAGGATGAGGATCCCAAGCGGGTCGAGAGGGACCAGATTTGGCCCTCCGGCCTCGAGTTTGACACACCTGCTCTACTCATACTATGATTTTTATTCAGATTTCGTAATGTGATCCACGAGCCGAGGATCCAGCTGAGAGGTTTTGGGTGAAAGTGGCCAAACGGGTGGAAATGGGGGGGGGGGGGGGGATGTTAACAATGAGTTCAGTTTTTTTAGTTTTTAATTTGTGTAAATACTGCAAATTCGTGTTTTGTTTGGTGTGGCCCTGCTGATTATAGAATCCTTTTAATATTTGCAGAGTTCAACCCAACAGTGACCTCTGATTCTACACTTAAACATGAATATATAATTCAAATAAACCAGTAAAGGTACTATATCTTCTTAATGAGTCTGTCCATCCTGAGGTTGAGACAGACGGTCTGATGGGAGGCATTACCCCCCCAGTCTCTGAGGAGCGTGCTGATTGGTCCCCCTGGCCAGCAGCTCTGATTGTAATTACCTTCAGAGGGAAGAGTGGAGACTGTGGCGAAGGTGAAGAGACCTCAGGGACCAGAGGTGTGACAGGGGAATGACCTTTGACCTGAGGGACTTCATCAGTGAGCTGCAGTGATGTAACTCTCCTAACACCTGGAGAGTTGCATCACTCACACATCAACTCAACTTCCTTTGGTAATTACCACCGTCTCAACTTTAAAGCTCCATGTTAGAGACTCTGTCCGGGAACAATGGCCGCAGATTAAAACGAGGAATCTTGTTATTATTCAAATAGTCTCTCATATTAAATGAATCGCCAACTATTTTGATAATGATAAATTGTTTTGAGTCATTTTTATGGAAAATAAGGTCTGGAGTCCCTGTTAGATGATCGTGTTGAGTGAGTTTCTTCACTCCTCTGTGACGCTAAACTGAAAATGTCTAAACAAAAAGTCTCGGGCCTTTGGGGCCTGATCCATGTTTTTCACTTTATATGACTTATAGACAAATCAGTTAATTAAAGAATAGTAAACCGAATAATCCACAATGAGAATAATCCTGAGTTGGGACCTAGATGTGTGGTCTCTGCTGAGGCTCTGTCCGGTCCCGTGTTGTAAGATGAACCAGATCTAGATCAGAACAGCAACTTTCTCCACCAGGTGGTGCTGCGTTTTTTTTTAGTATTTCATTAAATCATCGTAAATATCCTCAGTTTCCTCCTCTGGGTTTTGTCTCTGGACCCGGGGCAGAATGCTGTCGGGTCTCTGGGACCCGGGCAGAATGCTGTCGGGTGGGTCTCTGGACCCGGGATAGAATGCTGTCGGGTGGGTCTCTGGACCCGGGGCAGAATGCTGTCGGGTGGGTCTCTGGGACCCGGGCAGATGCTGTCGAGTGGGTCTCTGGACCCGGGCAGAATGCTGTCGGTCTCTGGGACCCGGGACAAAATGCTGTCGGCTCTCTGGGACCCAGGACAGATTGCTGTCGGGTCTCTGGGACCCGGGGCAGAATGCTGTCGGGTCTCTGGGACCCGGGGCAGAATGCTGTCAGGTCTCTGGGACCCGGGGCAGAATGCTGTCGGTGGGTCTCTGGGACCCGTGGCAGAATGCTGTCGGGTCTCTGGGACCCGGGGCAGAATGCTGTCGGGTCTCTGGGACCGGGACAGATTGCTGTCGGGTCTCTGGACCCGGGACAGAATGCTGTCCCCGGTCTCTGGGACCCGGAGCAGAATGCTTTCGGGTCTCTGGGACCCGGAGCAGAATCCTGTCGGCTCTCTGGGACCCGGGACAGAATGCTGTCGGGTCTCTGGACCCGGGGCAGAATGCTGTCGGGTCTCTGGGACCCGGGGCGGAATGCTGGTCGGGTCTCTGGGACCCGGGGCGGAATGCTGTCGGGTCTCTGGGACCGGCGGAAATGCTGTCGGGTCTCTGGGACCCGGGGCGGAATGCTGTCGGGTCTCTGGGACCCGGGCGGAATGCTGTCGGCTCTCTGGGACCCGGGACAGAATGCTGTCGGGTGGGTCTCTGGGACCAAGGGCAGAATGCTGTCGGGTCTCTGGGCCCGGGGCAGAATGCTGTCGGTCTCTGGGACCCGGGGCAGAATGCTGTCGGGTGGGTCTCTGGACCAAAGGCAGAATGCTGTCGGGTCTCTGGGACCCGGGGTGGAATGCTGTCGGGTCTCTGGGACCGGGGCAGAATGCTGTCAGGTGGGTCTCTGGGACCCGGGGCAGAATGCTGTCGGGTCTCTGGGCCTGGGGCAGCATGCGGTTGTAATTTTCTACAACCGCGGTCTGGGACCCGTCCTGCATTCGACTGCGTATCTCTGCCGCCACGGTCTTGGACCAGGATTGAATTTTTCTTCCACCTCCGCCAGCGGTTCTATTTTATTTTGTGTTGTATTGTATGAAAGGGGGGGAATTTTTTTTTAAACTAAACCAAATGCTTGAACTCTGTCGGGAGAGAACTTCCTTCTATAGCTGCAACTTAGATCAAAGATGCAGCTATAGAAGGATTTTTTAGTTTGCCTATCATCTGCATTATTTAGAGACGGACATATATTTTAAATATTTAAAACACCCAAATAGGCCTATTTTTTCATTAGCATGATAGTTGACGTGAGCTTTTACTTTGAAAAGTAAGAGAGATATTATTTTATTCCAGATGCGAGCTTTATTTTGAAAAGTAGAAACTCGGGGACGGCAGAAGGATTTTTTAGATTGCCTATAATCTGCATTTATTTTATAGACGAACAATATTTTAAGTTTTTATTCATCAGTATGATAGTCTGCATTTATCTTATTGACATGTTTAGTTAAAAAAAATACATATTTTATTTATTGTATGATTGCCGTTAACAGCAATCGAATAAATGAATAAAAAAAATTATTCGCGATTTTGATTTTTGACCCTCTGGATTTACCGAATGGACACCCCTTCGCAGAAGATGAGACCGCATGAGACGGGACGGATGACCAGGGACGCTCCAGGCTGCAGCCATATACTCTTGCAACCTCCACAGGGATGCCAGAGATGTGTCAGACAGGGGCCTTCTGCAGACATCCTCAGGTGGACACGCCTCTTGCTTGAAAGACTTAAGCACAGGGTTGGGATCTCTGGGACCCTGGTGGTTCTCCTCTTATCTTTCAGATGGAACTTTTTCTGTGTCAATTGGTGCCTAGTTCGCTGAACTGCTGCCCATTCTTGTGGGGTGCCACAGGGTTCTGTGTTAGGGCCGATTTCATTTGCGTTGTGTATGCCTCCCCTAGGCTACATAATTAAGCTATTTGAAATCTCTCTCATCATTCTATGCGGATGACATCCAGCTGTGTGTTTCTTTTAATCTGGAAGAGACTAACAAAGTCTTGCATTAGGGACTGGATTGCCTATGCTGGGAACCATCCATCCATCCATCTTCGACCGCTTATCCGGTTGTCGGGTCGCGGGGGCAGCAGCTCCAGTAGGGACCCCAAACTCCCTTTCCCGAGCCACATCACCAGCTCCGACTGGGGATCCCGAGGCGTTCCCAGGCCAGGTTGAGATATAATCTCTCCACCTAGTCCTAGGTCTTCCCCGGGGCCTCCCAGTCTGGACGTGCCTGGAACACCTCCCTAGGGAGGCGCCCAGGAGGTATCCTTACCAGATGCCCGAACCACCTCAACTGGCTCCTTTCGACGCGAAGGAGCAGCGCTCTACTCCGAGCTCCTCTCGGATGACTGTGCTTCTCACCCTATCTCTAAGGAGACGCCAGCCCCCCTCCTGAGGAACCCATTTCGGCCTTTGTCCCTGGATCTCGTTCTTTCGGTCATGACCCAGCCTTCATGACCATAGGTGAGGGTAGGAGCGAAAATTGCCCGGTAGATCGAGAGCTTTGCCTTCTGGTTCAGCTCTCTTTCGTCACAACGGTGCGATAAACAGAATGTAATACCGCACCGGCTGCTCCGATTCTCCGACCAATCTCACGCTCCATAGTCCCCTCACTCGCGAACAAGACCCTAAGGTACTTAACTCCTTCACTTGGGGTAAGGACTCACTCCCTACCCGAAGAAAGCACTCCATTGGTTTCCTGCTGAGAACCATGGCCTCAGATTAGAGGTGCTGACTCTCATCCCAGCTGCTTCACACTCAGCTGCGAACCGATCCAGTGAGTGCTGAAGGTCACAGACCAATGACGCCATCAGGAACACATCATCTGCAAAAAGCCGATGAGATCCTACGCCCAACGAACTGCAACCCCTCCCGCCCCGACTACGCCTCGATATCCTGTCCATATATTATAAACAGGATTGGTGACAAAGCGCAGCCCTGGCGGAGGCCACCCTCACCTGGAACGAGTCCGACTTACTGCCGAGAACCCGGACACAGCTCTCGCTTGGTCATACAGAGATTGGATGGCCCTAAGAAGGACCCACTCACTCCATACTCCCGCAGCACTCCCACAGTTTCTCCGGGGGACCCGGTCATACGCCTTCTCCAGATCCACAAAACACATGTAGATGGTTGCATACTCCCAGGCTCCCCAGGATCCTTGCGAGAGTAAAGATCTGGTCCGTTGTTCCACGACCAGGACGGAATCCGCATTGTTCCTCTTCAATCAGAGGTTCGACTATCGGCCGAACCCTCCTTTCCAGCACCTTGGAGTAGACTTTACCAGGGAGGCTGAGAAGTGTGATACCCCTGTAATTGGCACACACCCTCTGGTCCCCCTTTTTGAAGAGGGGAACCACCACCCCAGTCTGCCACTCCTTCGGCACTGTCCCAGACTTCCACGCAATGTTGAAGAGGCGTGTCAACCAAGACAGCCCCTCCACACCCAGAGCCTTCAGCATTTCTGGACGGATCTCATCAATCCCTGGGGCTTTGCCGCTGTGGAGTTGTTTGACCCCTCAGCGACCTCCACCAGGGAAACTGACAACAATCCCCATCATCCTCAGCTCTGACCCACACAGAGGACGTGTCAGCTGGATTTAGGAGTTCCTCAAAGTGCTCCTTCCCCGCTCTATTACCTCCCCAGTTGAGGTCAACAACGTCCCATCCTTACTGTATACAGCTTGGATGAGTCCCCGCTTCCCCCTCCTGAGGTGGCGAACGGTTTTCCAGAAGCACCTTGGTGCCGACCGAAAGTCCTTCTCCATGTCTTCTCCGAACTTCTCCCACACCCGCTGATTTGCCTCTGTCACAGCAGAGGCTGCCCGTCGGTACCTTGCAACTGCGTCCGGAGTCCTCTGGGATAACATATCCCGGAAGTACTCCTTCTTCAGTCGGACGGCTTCCCTGACCACCGGTGTCCACCAGGGTGTTCGTGGGTTACCGCCCCTTGAAGCACCTAAGACCCTAAGACCACAGCTCCCCGCCGCAGCTTCTGCAATGGAAACTTTGAACATTGTCCAATCAGGCTCAATGCCCCCAGCCTCCACAGGGATGCACGAAAAGCTCCGCCGGAGGTGTGAGTTGAAAGTCCGTCGGACAGGGGCCTCCTCCAGACGTTCCCAATTTACCCGCACTACGCGTTTGGGCTTACCAGGTCTGTCCAGAGTCCTCCCCCACCCCCTGACCCAACTCACCACCAGATGGTGATCAGTTGACAGCTCTGCCCCTCTCTTCACCCGAGTGTCCAAAACATACGGCCTCAGATCAGATGAAACGATTATAAAATCGATCATTGACCTTGGTCTAGGGTGCTCTGGTACCAATACACTTATGAGCATCCCTATTTTGAACATGGTGTTTGTGATGACAATCCATGACTAGCACAGAAGTCCAACAACAAACAACCACTCTGATTCAGATCAGGGAGGCCGTTCCTCCCAATCACGCCTCTCCAAGTATCTCCATCATTGCCCACGTGTGCGTTGAAGTCCCCAGCAGAACTATGGAGTCCCCTACTGGAGCCCCATACAGGACTCCATTCAAAGCCTCTCAAGAAGGCCGAATACTCTGAACTCCTGTTGGTGCATATGCACAAACAACAGTCGAGTTTTCCCCCCCATCACCGCAGGCGTAGGGAGGCGACCCTCTCGTCCACCGGGGTAAACTCCAACGCAGCGGCGCTCAGCCGGGGACTTGTGAGTATCCCCACACCCGCCCGGCGCCTCACACCCTGGGCAACTCCGGAGTAGGACAGAGTCCAACCCCTATCCAGGAGTACGGTTCCAGAACCGAGACTGTGCGTAGAGGTAAGCCCCACCAGATCTAACTGGTAACGCTCCACCTCCCGCACAAGTTCCGGCTCCTTCCCCCACAGAGAGGTGACGTTCCACGTCCCCAGAGCCTCTGCCGCCCGGGTCTGGTCCGTCGAGGCCCCTGACCTTCGCCGCCACCCATATGGCAGCGCACCCGACCCCAGCGGTTCCTCCCACAGGTGGTGAGCCCATGGGATGCTGGGAACCAGGGCAGGTAAATATAATGGACTGTTCTTAAATAGCGCTCTTCTCATCTTCACAACTACTCAAAGGGTTTCCCACAGAACAGGAACCATTCACCGTAGACACACTGTGGCCGAGGCTGCCGTACAGCGTGACACCTGCTCATCAGACACACACTCACACAAATTTACTCCGATGGCGCAGCACCGGGGGCAACTCGGGGTTCAGTGTCTTGCCCAAGGACACTTGCGTAGATGTGTGTGAGTGTGTATCTGATGAGCAGGTGTGTAGATGTGTGTGAGTGTGTATCTGATGAGCAGGTGTGTAGATGTGTGTGAGTGTGTATCTGATGAGCAGGTGTGTAGATGTGTGTGAGTGTGTATCTGATGAGCAGGTGTGTAGATGTGTGTGAGTGTGTATCTGATGAGCAGGTGTGTAGATGTGTGTGAGTGTGTATCTGATGAGCAGGTGTGTAGATGTGTGTGAGTGTGTATCTGATGAGTGTGTAGATGTGTGTGTGTATCTGATGAGCAGGTGTGTAGATGTGTGTGAGTGTGTATCTGATGAGCAGGTGTGTAGATGTGTGTGAGTGTGTATCTGATGAGCAGGTGTGTAGATGTGTGTGAGTGTGTATCTGATGAGCAGGTGTGTAGATGTGTGTGAGTGTGTATCTGATGAGCAGGTGTGTAGATGTTGTGTGAGTGTGTATCTGATGAGCAGGTGTGTAGATGTGTGTGAGTGTGTATCTGATGAGCAGGTGTGTAGATGTGTGTGAGTGTGTATCTGATGAGCAGTGTGTAGATGTGTGTGAGTGTGTATCTGATGAGGTGGTGTAGATGTGTGTGAGTGTGTATCTGATGAGCAGGTGTGTAGATGTGTGTGAGTGTGTATCGATGAGCAGGTGTGTAGATGTGTGTGAGTGTGTATCTGATGAGCAGGTGTGTAGATGTGTGTGAGTGTGTATCTGATGAGCAGGTGTGTAGATGTGTGTGAGTGTGTATCTGATGAGCAGGTGTGTAGATGTGTGTGAGTGTGTATCTGATGAGCAGGTGTGTAGATGTGTGTGAGTGTGTATCTGATGAGCAGGTGTGTAGATGTTAAAGCTTTGAGTAGTCGTTAAGACTAGAAAAGATATATAAATACACACGTTTACACACAGGGAGCAGATCAGATTATTTCTGCCTTTTTTGCTGAAATAAAAAAAACAATTCTGCATTTTTGCATGAAATTCAAAGATTTTTTTGCATTTTCTCTTAAAATTTAAGATTTTTTTTTGCTGAAATTTAAAGATTTTTTTTGATTTTTTTCAGCTGTTTTTCCGCCTTTTTTGCTGAAATAACCACTTAGCCACTTACTCAGTTTTATTTTTTGCTGAAATTGTAAGATTTTTTTGCTTTTTTCAGACTTTTTTTGCTGAAATTTAAAAAAACCTTCTGCCTTGTTTGCTGAAATTTCAAGATTTTTTTCTGCGTTTTTCTGAAAATTTAAGATTTGTTTTGATTTTTTTCAGCTCTTTTTGCTGAAATAACCACTTAGCCACTTAAAAACAAAATTCGAAATTTTTCGGCCTCGTTTTCTGAAATTTCAAGATTTTTTTTTCCTTTTTGTGTGAATTTAAAAAAAAAAAATTCTGCCTTTTTTGCTGAAATTTTAAGATTTTTTTCAGAAAATTTTAAGATTTTTTTCAGAAAATTTTAAGATTTTTTTCAGAAAATTTT